>NC_081575.1:114323437-114348018 GCF_022355385.1 Mustela nigripes | reverse complement strand
TAGAGATCACAAGTAGGCAGAGAGGCAGGCAGAGAGAGAGAGAGAGAGAGAGGAGGAAGCAGGCTCCCTGCTGAGCTCTCGAGATCCTGATGCAAGGCTTGATCCCAGGACCCTGGGATCATGACTCAAGCCGAAGGCAGGGGCTTTAACTCACTGAGCCACCCAGGCGCCCTCCCCTCCCCTCCCCTTCCCTCCCCACCTTTCCCCTCTCTTTCTCTCTTTCTTTTTAAAAAGATTTTATTTATTTGACAGAGAGAGACAGTGAGAGAGGGAATACAAGCAGGCTTCCCACTGAGCAGGGAGCCCAATATAGGACTCGATCCCAGGACCCTGGTATCATGACCTGAGCCAAAGGCAGATGCTTAATGACTGAGCCACCCAGGTGCCCGTTTATCTTTTTTTTCTTTACCTGATCTATCCAGAGTTTTGGAACGCCTTTTCCACAACAATATATTTGCATCAGCTCAGTGAGAATCTGTTCTTTCTGTATCAGGATGTCTAGTACACCTAGTCCCCTGCTTCCTTTGATCCACAGTTGGTACAAAGGGATTTTTTTTGCAAAAGCCCAAACAAAGCCATGGGGAATAATAACACTTTGGTGGGACAATCTTCCACCGTGTGCTCTTGGTAGATGAAAGCATTGTCATCATCTGCAGGCCAGAGACATTTGTCATTAGAAAGATATCTCCAGAAAGACACTTCAACCCCATGGATGGGCCCTGTCAGGGACTGTTAATCGACCCTTGTGCTGGCTGACTCCTCGGAACATGCCCTTGGATCCAGGTATCACATATAAGCAAGTACCAAACCCTGAGTGGGCACACACTGTCTGGTGACCTGAAAGTAAAGGTTTTGGAAGCTGCAACAGACGCTTAAGGCGACCGCTTTCCCAAGGTGAGCAGACCAGGCCTGTGTGCCTCTTTCTTGCTGCTCCTTGTTTAATTTCTTCCCCTCTTGTTCGGGATGGCAACGTTCTGACCCATATTTCCCAGCCTGTTGCCAAAAAGGGAAACCTCTGTGACTGTCGAATCTGTCCAGAAACTGACAGGTTCATTATGTCAGACATCCCTCTGTCTTCTGTGTCACCACTTGTCTTAGTCCCAGATGCCACTGTTGATTATACCGGCACATTTGTGGGCATCGGATGAGACCATCTACAGTGGGGATTCTCACTCCTTGTTTCACGCTTCCTCCAGCCGTAACTGGACTAGGTCAGTCCAACACCTGCACCTTTGCCAATCGTATGAGGGTGGCACCCCCACATTCTTTTCCTTCTCTCCGTACAATCCATTCCCCTGCAGGGGAGCTGCAGATGGGCTACTTGCTCTTTGGAAGACTTTCAGAAAAGACCCTTGCATGTTGGGATGATCCCTCAGAATGTCATGCCGGTTCCTCTGATTCCTGCCTTGAAAAGGTCAGTCGGCGCTGGGTGGCGCAGTTCTTAAAGTTTCTGCCTTCGGCTCAGGTCATAATCTCAGGGTCCTGGGATCAAGCCCCATGTCGGGCTCCCTGTGCAGTGGGGAGTCTGCTCCCTCTCCCTCTCCCTGCCCCCGCTCATGCTCTCTCTCTCTCTCTAATAAATAAAATCTTTTTAAAAAGGGGGGGGGTCAATCAGGGAGTTCCAGCAAATGGATCTGTCACTGAGCGGACCTCAGCTGGGGCCCTCTGTACTCCCCCAGTTTCATTTCAGTCCACACTGGGTGGCAGTTCCCATGGGTGTGTGAGCGTCTAGATAGCTGGCAAGTTGGACGTCAGGCCTTACCGGGATGTTTAACTGTCCGTGTCAACATCCATAATAAATTAGAAGCCTCCCCTGTTAGTCTGCTCCATGAAACCTCCAGAGCCACCCGAAACAGGAACTTCCAGGAGCCGTACATGACTGTTGCAGGCAGGCTGCCCTCGGGAGGGCCGGTCTGCTCCACGGCTGGAGTAGCAGCCGTCCAGCAAGGACCACCTGACTCACTGGCAGAAGTGGTTTTGGAGAGTTGGATGGCCCTTGCGTAGCTACTTGATACACGCAGAGGGGTTTGTGCACTTGCGGATCCTCGCCCCCCCCCCCCCCCCCCCCCCCCGCCGTAGCACATGGGTAGGTGCCTCCGGACAGGACGGAATCCAACTGTAAAAAGTTGGGGAGCAAACACAGTGGTTGCAGCAAGTTCTACCTGATTCTTCATGGTCCTTGGATCTGTTCAGTGGTGACCTTCAGGCCTAGGGTCCTAGTTCAGAGCCATAATACAATTCGGAATTGTTCTGCTACCTTTTTTCCCCCTTAGGATTTTTATTCAAGGGTGAGTGCGAGCAGGGGGAGAGACAGAGCGGGAGAGAGACTCTCCAGCAGACTCTGCTGAACGTGGAGCCCAGTGCTGGGTTCAATCTCGACCCTGAGATTGTGACCCGAGCCAAAATCAGGAGTTGGAGACTTTAAACGACTGAGCCGCCCAGGCGCTTCTGCCTTGCTACTTTTAATTCTGCTTTATGATTTTAGGATTTGTGCCTGTGGCCTGTCAAACCTTTGTGGAAATGATGTGCCCAGTAAGTAGACACTGGCTCAGTGCTTCGAGCTGATCTGGTGTGTACAGCTGTGGCCGGGTAGAGCCTTTGGATGGTTAGTGCCTGGGGGTTCTCCCTCCTCCTCTCGTTTACTCAAATGGGGCCTGAAACGCCTTCTGCCTCGGACACGGGCGGGACAACCGGGAAAAGCCCTTCGGGGCGCCAAGGGTCAAAAGCCGGGAATACAGAGAACTCAGCTCTTGATCGGTTAGGCTTTTGGAGAAGGATCTTGATCAAAAGGGGTAGATGTGAAAATAGAAGGCAACTTGATTTAGAATGGAGTCCGAACGCTCTGGAGGGAATGCTCTCACACACGAACTTTCTGTCCCAGCTCACTTCAGACGCCCAGGCAGGAAGAAGATCACTGTACGGGCTCAGCAGGAGGAAGGTTTTCTCCTTGCCCAGCAGTTGCCTAGCTGGTGAGAAACCCTGTCAGCACCCTGAACCTGGCGCCCCTCTACTTCTGTTCTTTCTCCTTTTTTCTCTGTAAGGTTCTTCTCCTTTGTTCTCCAGACTCCGCCTGTGGTTTGCTATAGCTTGCACGGCTCAAATTGCAGTTCCTCTGCTAGTCCTAAATAAGCTCATTGTACTGGTAAAATAACTGGCTGTTTTATTTTTAAGGTTAACAGATGGAATGTTCTGTAAATGTCGGTTCAGTCCATCTGGTCCAATGTGGTGTTGAAGTCCAGTGTTTCCTTATTGATTGATTTTCTGTCTGGATGATCTCCATCATTGAAATGGGGTTTTCAAGTCCCCTGTTGCAATCATATTGCTGTCTCATTCTCCCTTGAGGTCTGTTAATATTTGCTTTATATGTTTATGTGTTCTGATGTTGGGTGCATCAATATTTACAAATGCTGTATTTTTTTGATGAATTTATCCTTTTATGATTATATGATGAACTTCTTTTGTCTCTTGTTAGTTTTTGACTTAAAATCTACTTTCTCTGATTTATGTATATCTACCCCTACTTTGTTTGGGCAGTTTGCATGCAGTGTCTTCTTCCATCCCTTCACTTTCAGTCTCGTGTGTCCTTAAAGCTCAAGTGAGTGTTTTGTAGACAGCATATTTATGGATCTTGGTTTTTTTTTTTTTTTTTTTTAATCCATTTAGCCACTGTGTCTTTTGATTGGGGGAACCAAGTTCTTTTATATTTAAAGTAATTATTGATAGGTACAAGATTACAATCACCATGTTGTTGTTTTCTGGTAGTTCTGCAATTCCTTTGTTTCTTTCTCTTCCTTTGTATTTTGATAATTTTCAGTAGTGGTATGCTTGGGGTCTCATCTTTGTTTAAGAATTTACTTATTTATTTGATAGAGTATACCAAGGGGAGTGGCAGGGAGAGGGAAAAGCAGGCTCTCCACTGAACAGAGAGCCTAACACGGGGCTTAATCCTAGGACCCTAGGATCATGACCTGAGTTGAAGGCAGACACCTAACTGACTGAGCTGCCCAGGTGCTGGGTTTCATCTTTTGTGTATGTACTACAGATTTTTGCTTTGTGATTACCATGGAGCTTACATAGAAGGTATGTAACATGGTCTTTTTTTTTTTTTTTTTTTTAAGATATATTTATTTATTAGAGAGTGGGTGAGCAGGGGGCTGGGCAGAGGAAGAGGGAGACGATCTCAAGCAGACTTCCTGCTGAACGTGGAGCCCAAGGCAGGGTTCAGTCCCACAATTGGAGATCACGACATAAGCCGAAATAGTCGGACGTTTGACTGACTGAGCCACCCAGGCGCCCCTGTAATAGTCTAGTTTTAACTCCTAACAACTTATGTTTGAACGTCTACAGAATCTCTACATTTATACATTGCTTCCACTTTTTGTTTTTGATATTCCTTTGCAAATTATAGTTAATTTTTAGTACTTTTGTCTCTTAATCTTCACACTAGAGTTGTGATTTACCCAACACTGTTAAAACATTAGAATATTCTGAATTTAACTGTATGTTTGCCTTTATGAGTGACTTTTATACTTGGATAGGGTTTCCTGTTGCTAATTAGCGTGTTTCCATCTCAGCTTGAAGCTGGCCTAGTGGTCATGACTTCCTTTAGCTCTTGTTTGGTAAACTCTCTATCCTTTGGTTCTGAAGGACAACTTTGTGAGTGTGGTATTATTCCTGGTTGGCAGTTTCTTCTCACCAATTTGAAAAGACCGTCAAGTTTTTGCTGACTAATCTGTTGGTAGTCTTACAGGGTTTCCTTTGTGTGTTGCAAGGTTTTCTCTTCCTGCTTTAAGATTCTTTACTGTGGCCACTTCAGTTACACTGTGTCTGTGTGCATTTCTTTAGATTGATAGTTTCTGGAACTCTTCAGGCTTCCTGACTCTCTGACAGGATGAATTCCACTGGCCTGTTTTCCAAGTTTGCTGATCCTTCTGTTTGATCTAGTCTGCTGTTGACCCATCTACCGAATTTTTCAGCTGTTCCTGTGTTCTTCAGCTGTAGGATTCGATACTTTATTTTCTCGTTGAGATTTTCGGTTTGTTCGTGTGGCTCTGACCTCCGTGAGCATCTGTAGAGTTACTTCGCACTCTTAGGTGAGTCACTTCTTTCTGTTTCATTACGGTTTGGTTTGGAGTTTGACTTTCGTTGAGACACACTCCACCGTCTCTTCGTTTTCCTTCATGCCGTGCTGACTTCTAGCCTGTGACCGGGCACCGGGCACCTAGCCTAGGCTCCAGTGTTCCTGGGTGGGAGGTGAACCTCCTCCGTCGGGCCGGCCCAAGCTCCTGGCTGCTGCTTAAATTTTTGTGACCGTCTAAGACAATTGTTTTGTTCTTGGTGTTTGCTGCTAGTTGAGTGTTTGTCAAGGCAGCGTAGTGTCCCTGCGGGGAAGATCACAGCACACACGCGCGCGCAGTCTGAGTAGAAGCCAGACTCTCAGCCACTGGGGAAGTATGGAAGTGACGCCTCTTTCTGAGGTCACCTGTGAGATGGGTGTTTCTCCCATCTTCCCTAGGCCGAGTTCCTCTGCACTTGGCCAAGGAGGTCGGGGGGCTGGGGGAGTGTTGCTCCTGCGCCCATTAAAAACTGCTTTTTCTTTCTTTCTTTCTTCTTCTTCTTCTTTTTTTTGCTGCAGTCCTGTGAACTGCGTGCAAGCAGCATGGGCTATCAAGCCAGGTGCTCCAGGGATATGTTGGGTGGCAGCCACAAAAACTAAGGCCCGATGTGTATAAGCTCCTTCCGGGGAGATACAGGCGCTTTGGAGTGGGCTAGAGGGGATTGGACAGAGGCTGCATCTGCTGGCTTCCCTGTTCTCTGGTGGCTTAGCAGGCAGCCCGTAGATGTGTGCTAAATGTAGAAGCTGAACTCTGAGACAACAGTTTTTAATATATGCAAACAGAACCTTTTCAGGGAAAGATCAAGAGATAGTCCTCTAGGGCTGGTTAAGCACCATTTCCTTGTTAGTCTTCTGGGCCTGGGCTCATGGCTATAAGCCCTGCTGGCTTAAAAGAGGTGTTTCAGGATGCCTGGGGAGCTCAGAGGGTTGAGCATCTGCCTTTGGCTCAGGTCATGATCTCCAGGTGCTAGGATCGAGCCCCATGTCTGGCTCCCAGCTCGGCGGGGAGTCTTTCGGAGTCTTTCTCCCTCCCCGTCTCCCCCTGCTTGTGCTGTCTCTCTCGAATAAATAAAATTCTTTAAAAAAAAAAAAAAAAAAGGCAATTTTAGGGGCCCATCTCTGTGTTAAAACTTGAGGCACTAAATGTGGGGTCCGATCTGTTCAGGGGGAACCGTGGGGTTGGCAGCTTCCGGCTGATTGCGCGGCATCATGTCAGGGTTGGGGTTTATGGTGAGGGCTTGGCTCAGCTTTTCCTGCCCATTTCAGTATGTAGAAGAGTAGCTCAGCCAGTTGGATTTTTTTTTCCATCAAAAATGAATCCGGGTGTAGTGGTGCATGTGCTGTGTTCTGGGGAGGAGTTCGGGGGCCTCCTGTGTCCCCGTCTTGGGCCAGAACCCTTAGCTCACGTCTTAACACATTTGGATACGACTCAGTTCTTCCCCACCTTGTGTTTTCAAAGACCTCGTCTAAGTAACTCATTGTATATTGTTTTAGAGCTTGGAGTTTGATAGCTTCGTTTTTCAGTCAACTTAAATTCTAAGCGGTATTCTTAACATTCCACATCAGGACAGATCCCATTTAAAGATCAGACGCTTCTTATGTACTTTTTAGGTGGCCGCATCCTCTAGAAGGCTATGGATGCGTGACGTGTGACACGAGAAGTCCCCGGCCCACCCCCCCCAGACGAGACCCCCCCCCCCCCAACCCCGAACGTATCGTGAGGAAGGCTGGGGCACAGGTTGGAAAAAGGATGTTCTTGGCCCAACCTGACTTAACTGTGTGTGTATTTTTGTTTCCTCAAAACTCTCTGTAGTTTTATGCATCCTAATACTCATTTTGAGATTTTGCACAAACATCTGAGAGTAGATGTGCCCTGCCCTGACTAGAGCAAGAGGTCGTGCTTTAGGAGAGATACTAACAAGGGGATCGTCTCTTTTAAATCTGAGTTAGAGAAATGAATGGTTGCTACTCTGCCCTCTAGAGGTTCCTGTGCTCTGTGGCCGGATTACTGTCAACAGACTGCATGTGATCTCATCTAGACATACTCCTTTTATTATGTAACTTAAACAGCTGCACAGAATGCTACAAAAGCAGAAGATTTTAAGTAGTGTGGCAAAGAGCATACTAATTGGGGTCCCGATTGTTCTTCTGCCAAGGATCCCGAGGTGGCATCTCAGTTAGCAACAGCAGTGGCTCAGTAAGTAACAAGGGCTGGTGGTCCTTACTCAGAAACTTCAGATGATGGAAAATCCCAGTGCCTGATCATGCTAACAGGTAAGCAAACGGACAGTAAAACGAGATCCTAAGTAACAAACTTAGCTCTGCTGCTTTTGAGAGTTAACTGTTAGATCTAGAGTGGTGGTGGTGTTCCCCCCCCCCCCCCAGATCTAGATCTTCTCTACCTTGGGTTCACAAAGGAGCCAGTGGAACATGGTCCCTTGGGAAGGTTCAGCATTGTTTTTACTTTCCCACTTAAGCTTTGTATTAATCCCATATGTATAATTGCTTTTATTTGCTGACACTAGTCAGAAAATTTGTATACTTTACGCAACTATAGAGATGGGGCAGCATCCTCCTAGAAACACGATTTCCATACACATGTGAAATCTTGATCATGCATACTGTTGAAAAATGACACCATACTGCAGCCAGAGAAGGAAGAGTATTTATGTATGGTAAAAAGGCAAGTGAGTGAAGCTATACCTTTATTGCATTACTCTTAGTACATCCACAACTGTTTCCACCTAAATAGATCTCTAAAATAAGCATACACAAGTATTGACTATTATCTACAAATATTTATTGTAACACTTGAATAGAACTACAGGAAGCCCTTGGCACTGATAGAAAATATTGATTCACTGTTAGGTTACAAAAATTTATACATAGCAAAATTTAATGCTCTTTACATAAAAAATATTAGACTACTTAAACAAAAAACTTTCAAAAATTCCTGGTAGTAGCTACCAGAATTAGAAAAGTAAAATTAGGCTTGAGACACTGCCTGTTCTAGAACACTGGACTCTAACAGCACCTCCACTGCTGGAAAAAAAATATTTAAGTCTGTCATGCAACAGGAAAACAAAACAAGCTATTCTGGAACAACTGTTCTACACGGAAGAGAGCTTCTCCCAGTTAAAAAAAGTCAAGATCCAAATAGGCATTTTTAGGCATTAACAACAACAACAGAAAGAATCCAAATGAAATACTATACTTGATGTTCAATTTTAATAGCATCTTGATAAAGGTATGCTTCCTTTCATTTTAATACATTTCTGCACATGTATATGTTTTAAAATCCAGGAAACAGCCAAACCACAAGTTAATTCTTAACATGAATATACATAGTTAACCCTATATTATGCAGCCCCTTTTAAAAAGCACTGATGCACCCAACAGTTATATGTATCATTTCATAAAGAACAACACAAAGTTTACCGTCACTAATATCCAGTACCTATAATCACTTAATGTTCTGGAACACAATGGTTTAGAAGGCAAGTTTCTTTTGAAAATGGCTTAAACTCAAGCAGGTGTTTTTTTGTTTTTTTTTTTCTTTTTTTATGTTGAACATCGAACTTTTATTATTCCAGGAAAGATTTTTAAAAATGAAATAAATACCAACCCTAATTTAAATCACTTAAGTATTCAAGTCTATAAAAGTAGGAGGAGGTCTGTGGTCTACTTGTAATTAGGTTTTAGATAGTTGGTATGAAACTGTAAACTTGCTATTCAGACCACATAGAAATGGTTGCGAATGGTGGTCATTTTAATAAGGTAACACTTCTTAATTAAGAAAAACATTGGTGGAACAAAAGTCTGTGAAGGATTTGGGGTCTCCTGTTGTAAAATAAGTTCCTAGAAATTTAAAACAAATACTCATTAAGGCAGAGCTGACATTTATTTCCCAGGAAAGAAGAATGACAACTGGGCCATTTTATTTAAAGGAAATCTATTATAAAATTGATTCTGGAAAGCTTGTCAAGGAGTCAGAATCCAGCTTCTTTGGGGGCAGGTGTAGCAGAATTATAGTAGCTCCTTTTAGCATTATTGAAAAATAGATTTCTCATTGGGTCAGGAGATTAATGTAGGCTGGACTCAAGGGGTAGGGAAGGCAGCTAATTTTTAAAAAGTCAATTGTTAAGAATCACATTATCTTTGAGCCAAAGTTTAATAAATGTCAGCTGTCAGAAATGGAACCCCCCCCCCCATTCCATTTTATTCCCTATAGATGAAGTGACTGGTGGACAGATGGCATATGTGAATTGATGGTCACGTTCCTTGATGCCGGCACAGCCTCGGTCCCTCTCAAGGAACAGGCCATGTCCCCATCGCCTGTTTTGGTAGGATCGCTCTACCGATAAACCTGAACATGCCACCAATTTCAGAAAGATCAACCATCCTTTTGTCAAAGTGTTGCCTTTTAAAATGGCTAACATGAAACCTCCAACATCTGCTCTAAAGAAAAAGATTGACCTGCTGGAAGGTGTTCCTAGAAATACATCCCAGCAGCTGGAGCCAGACAGTGAAGTGGATAGGCTGTTTGGTGGGGTACACATCTGTACTGCAGAGCAGCTGTCTCGGCAGTGGGCAGAGCTGTCAACGCGTCGGCCGTAACGCTCTGGCAAACATTTATGTGTACGAATTGAGTTGTTCTTTTGACCGAGACTGGATATCTTGCAGTTCCTGTTCTTCCTTTGCTTTGACATCCTGGTAAGCCTGCATTTTGCTTGCATCCTTTAAGTAAGCCCAGTTAGAAGACAGTATCATGAGGAAGTGGATCTGGAAAAGAAGGGCGAGCGTGATGGCTAGTGAGCATGTCAGAAGGCAAAGCAAGCTGCTAGGCAGTTAGACGGTCTGTGCTGTCAAAGGGGAGAGGGTTATTCGGATTAATACTCATTCCTCTGTCAGAGCCCTCAGACCTGGAAGCATGCTCTACTAGTATGCTTAAGAGTAAGAGGCTGAAGAAAAGTTAGTATACAAACACAATGAACTGAAAAAAAAAAAAACGGCCAAAGTTATTGTTAAGTAAAAGCAAAAATGAAACAGGAGAGGGTTGTTTTGTCTTGTTTTTTCTTTACCATTTTGGGAGTAATTGTAAGTAACGCAGACGTTGGAAACACCTTGTGTGCTTATCTTAAAATCAGGGCAGTGCCAAGATCTTAATCAATTCCCCGAAGGCCTATAAGTGAATGATACTTATTTTGAGTAACTCATCAACTGCGGAGTTAACGGGAAAATTACGTGTATGTCAAGACCAAAATGCAGACCTCTAGGCCCAGCCCGCCGTCTGCGTGAGCGCGTGCGCAGTAGCGCACCTCTGGTTTTCGTTCTAGGCCTGCCTTAGTGCAGGTCACCCAGGGTACAGATCCTTCTTCTCCACAGTGGAGGTGGCCAACCCTTCTCGCCCGCTCCTTTTCCTCATCTGCCCTGCAAAATCTACATCTCCGGTTCCTCCGATTTCCTTTTCAACATATTTGAGAGTTTCCGATCCAGGCCCCATGGCTCTTGCGCTCAGCACCGGACATGCGGGGTGAGAGCCGGCTACGGGCAATGAGACACTCCGCACCAAAACGCACCAAGGCGAGGTTGCTGCAGAGAGCTACACGCCCCACGTACAGATCCTGGTCGCACAGAAAAAGACAAGGTGCCCTTGCTTTTTCTTCACATTGTCCTCTAGCTGGGTGGGCTAACTGGAGGGGCCTGTACGTAGTGAGCCATAAGATCAGAAAAAGAGTTGTAGTCATATTTACAGTGTGTTTGCCTTTTTTTCCAGAGTCTCTCTGCCATCCCCTCTCCAGCACTGCTACTGGTTATCAAGCAAGCGACAGTAACAGACAACAAAGCGCTCCCTACGGCTCCTCGTTGGCCTTAAGCAATTTAGAATTTAGTGCAGCAATCTTCCCGACTCTTAAACTTCAAGACGGCATGGTTATAGGTGGTAGCCATCAGGTAGATCAGCTGGTGGAAGAGAACAGAACGGATAATAAGATAAGGGCAGTAAGGGGGGGCTGCCCGCTCTGGACCCAGGGCCTGGCTTCTTCCCCATCTATCATCACCCAGAAGGGATTCCTGTGGGACACATAGTCGTCCTCATGCTTCACATGCACACCGCTAGTCCTAGCCTCTGCCCTCTGGCCGTTGATGCAGAAGCCTGGGAGGTGCTGGAAGATGAAAAGCACCAGGGGCAGCTCGGGCGGATGCCCTGGTCTTCCCCAGCTGGCCCCTGTGGCAGCACAGAGTCTGCTGCTGGCCTCTCCCTCAGCAAGACCACAGGTCTCACCCAGGATGGGAAAGGCCCTTGTTTGCAGGGGCCAGAAAGTTTCCCTCTGTGTCTATTGAGCCTCGATTTCTTGAACACCCACAGTGAGCCCTCCCGACCTCTGGCCATACACACAGGAACCTGAGGCCCTTTATACTTGCTCCTCCTTAGCAGTCAGTTCCCTATCCGCCCCTTTCCCTCTGTGCCACCAACCCTGCTTACAGCACAGGCCTGGTTCCCAGTGCACACACAGAGTGGAGCCCAGCTTAGGCTCCCAGCTGGGGTTGGCCAAGGCCCCAGCAGCTTGCTTGTCTCAGATTGTCACCCAGCCATCTTGCCACAGGAAAGTCCGTGCTGGGGCAGGGAGGGGGTTTACAGTTCTGTGATGTTGCTTTTTACAGGTTTCCTAACCACAGTGAAAGACCCCTCTCCCCTTGCTAAAGGCTTGTTTAAGTAACCTGATGTCCCCACAGCACCCCCTATCCCCTTGCTGAAGGCTTGATTGTTCCCATAGCTGGATGGCAACACATACCAGGATGTCTATTGTCTGTGATCACCCGGTCTGTCAAGAGAAAAGACAAATGAGGAATAGAGTGTACCTGGGACTTTCCAGAGTGCTGAGCCAAGGCCCACCAGAACAAACCGTTGTGTCCTTACCTTAAACCCAGTGCCTGACAATGCTTGATTTAAGTTAACCAATCAGATCCCTGTAACCAAGCATCTGCTTCTGTAAGCTCGCTTCCCGCCACCCCAACCTTGCCCTATATAATCTGCTCCCCAATTAGTCCGGCGCGCTCAGCCCACAAAGGCTGATGCGTCCACAGGTGCCTGTGTAACCAATAAACCTCTTGCAACTTGCATCCAGTGGAGGCTTGGTGTCTGCTTCTTGGGTGCGGATCGAGGGTCTTTCAACAGTGCCGAACGAAGGGCTCTTGAAAGTCTCCAGAGAGCAAGACGGCTCAGAGGGATCACGGAGCTTCCTTCAGGTAGGAGCCATAGTGCGAAGACCAGTAGCTCAGTGTTAACACTGCGGTGGTCTACACTAAATCAGATATCTTGGAGCAGAGCCACATCAAACAAGGTTATGTGGTGATGCGTTTGGCAAGAGATGTTGTACCCAGCTGTGGCAGAAAGTGAACCCTGTGTGTCCCAGTAGAAACAGCGGCTCAGTGGTAGAGGAGATCACCGAAGCAGCTTAGCCATTCCAGGACAGCAGTGCCAGCTGGAAACAGATTTCTTGGCAGAGATGCCCTGCAAGTCCACGCTCACGGTGTACCCCCGCCCTAGGCCAGGCCTGGGTACTACACTGTTGTCTTCCAGCAGAATCCAAGTTCTGCCACATTTGCTCCAGGCCTGACAGGTAGCACGGTCTGCCTGCACCCCAGCCCTGAGGGGGAAGGTCTACACAGGTAACATGGAACTGGGGCTCTGTCCCAGAGGCGGACCACAGGAAGGCACCTCTGGCAGGAGAACCTGGAGGGAGGGGAGCGGCACTAGGCGGGCGTGGGGCCACAGTTACTCACAGGGCGATGATGGTGGCACCAGCTCTGGCGCAGGCCACAATGAACAGGTGGTAGGACATGTAGAACTAGGAAAGAACAGGGCACCAGGTGAATGTTTTAGATGGAAGGGTGGGGCCTTCACCTGATCCCATTCCTCCACGGATTCCCATTTCCCCTGGGTCTCTCCCTGACTGCCCAGCACCATCTGAGGTCCAGGATGTATCCACGACCAGTTAAATCTCAGTGGTGGGGGGGTATAATTCTCCTTATGACTGCCCTGTGACACCACCCTTGGGAGCCCCTGCTGGGAACCAGGCCCTGGTATGGAGAAGCCAACTTCTGATGATTTCAGTAACTTGCGGCTTTCCTAAAGCAGGCTTGGATTACCCTAAGGATGCGAGCTCCCCCTGGTGCCCTTGAGAAAACAGCTCTAACCAATGCTGAAAGCCTGTTTTAAGGCCTGAGTTTAAAGCAAAGTGGCTTAAGGTGTACTGTGAGCTAAGAGTGAGTGAGAAGTAGTGATGACCAGCTGTGACCAGATTGAGAGGAATTGGGCTTCTATACAAATTCTAGGGTTTGTTTTTTGTTTTTTTTAAGGGGATCATTTCTGAATGAAAATTTGCATTTGTCCCGTGAAAAACCTTGTGAAGGTGAAAGAGAAGCTACGTGTGTTTTCAGATGGAGGCGGTTAGGGTCACTCTCAAATTAGTGCCCGAAGAGAAAGCTCTCAGCGTGCTAAGGGTCCTCCCTGAACCGGCTGGACCATGCAAAAGGGACATTTTCTAGGTCAGAAATGGGTGAGTATGGGTGAAAACAGGCTGTTGGTTTGATCTTAAAAAGCCTGCAGAGAAAAGCCTTCCTTCCTAGCATCTGTACCACCTCCTGCTCTGTCTCACCAGGAGGGCCCTTTCCTCAGCTGGCTCTGCCAAGCAGCCATGGACAGACCCTGACAAGAGACTCATTGGTGTTGCAGATGTTCCCGAGGGCAGAGCCACAGATCTTCCCTGGGAAAGTGTTCCAAGGGATGATTCCTGTGAGGTAACCTTCCCAACAGAAGGTTAGTGGTCATTTATTGTCGCCCCACCACAGTGGCCCTTGCTCTCTCTCATCCTCGCCAATACAACACCTTTGCCGACCAGACCGCTAAGAATCAGTAAGAAGTCCTGCTTAGCAGGACAAGAGCCAAGTCAACTGGTCCTTAAGTGCTTTAAGCTGCTTTGTTCTCCCTGCCAATTGTGCTGCTTGAGTTGACCTCATATTGTAAAAATTGATTTTCCAACCAGTTAAACAGCTGGAGGACAGCCACCTTCAAACAGGATTTCCCAGTCTGTGGACTTACTACTAAAGTCCCAAAATTGAGGGTCTGTACTCCCAAGTTTATGGAATTTGGATTTTGTAGGTCTGTTATATTCATTTTCACTGGGATTGGAAATCAGTTGGAAATTTAAAAAACAGAAGCATGGTGGAGTCCATTCCTGTACCCCCTGTCCTGCCTCTCTGCTACGCCATCACCCACCAGATTGCTGGTCTCTGTGCCATGTACTAGGTGTGTGCTTTTAAATATTAAACACAGTTCAAGTTATTCTTCTCCCAGGAGGTAAGGAAGGCTTTCTTTAAAAAGTCCCTTATCCCTTCCATCCCTGCTATGGACCAAGACATGCTGGAGGAGAACATCAAT
Source organism: Mustela nigripes (assembly GCF_022355385.1). Classification (NCBI taxonomy): domain Eukaryota; kingdom Metazoa; phylum Chordata; class Mammalia; order Carnivora; family Mustelidae; genus Mustela; species Mustela nigripes. The sequence continues at coordinate 114,333,460 of NC_081575.1, read as the reverse complement.
GACAAGTCCCCACGCTGTCTGTCAAACCAGTGATTTCACATAGAGAAGACTTAAAAATAGGATCGCTAATGGCCAGAAGTGCTGAGTCAAATATTTAAAAATAAGGAAATGATATACATCTAGACATTCACAAACACTTTTCAAAAATCATCCTTAGGCTCTCTTTTCAAACCATCAGGAAGACCAGTGCAGCTGAACCTTGGTGTTTATGAGAAAACTACTCCAGTGGGCAGTCCTGGGCAAGTTTCTCATTATGTTGTAAGAAAAGATGTTGAAGCCAAGCCCCATGGGAAAAACAAGAAGTACAAATGAAACCGTCCTCTCTCCTAAGAAATCTTGTCTTTAATTTTAATGAAAAGTACCCCCCCCCACCACCGCCTTGCTGTTTCTGCCAGGAACAGGGTTCCTCAGCATCGTGGCAAGAAGCACTCATTAAAGTCCTGACTTGGGAGGTTGCCTCTCAATTTAATTGACAGGAAGAGCAATGGCCCTTCTGCGGCTTGTCAAAATGAACCAACCTTAGCTGTCCATTGCAAGTATCCCATTCATTAGAAAATGGGTTTGAAGGAGTTTCCAACAAGCCAGATTTTATTGAGTTCAGTCTGATGACTTTAAACTGTGTCTGGATTTTGTTGTGTTTTCCAGAATAGCTGAAGTTTAAGCAGTTGGTCATTTTAAAAGCCTAGATTTGAAGAGTGGGACATAGAAATTAATTGGACTACAAGGTATACACAGTATTTTAGATAAAGACTTGAATGGTACAAAACTGAAAGGAAATTGAAAACAAAAAGTCTGTAATCTTTTGATGTCCAGAAGATGGATTATAATGCACTGCTACTTGGTAACCCAGTTTAAAGTTTCCTTTGCTCCTTTGCTTTGTATTTTTGTTGAAAATACAACAAAAATCTGTATTACAACTAAGAGTGCAAGTGATGTTTCCCTCCAGAAAACAGAACTTACGTTAAGAATAACCTATGACAGTGATCATGGTGATTCAAAAAGCCACCCGTGTAATCACTTAGGTCCAGAGGGCTGCACAAGAGGCTAGAGGTTCCGCAGGGCAATGGAAGAGGACGGTACTGTATTGTTGGATGTCCACGCAGATCTGCTCCACAGCAGCCGTGCCATTGGTCTGCGGTGACTTGATGACCTCACAGGTTGACCAGATATTGTAGAACATAAACACAGGCACAGTGGAGAAACCAAACACACCCAGCCAGGCCACTCCTAGCACGTAGGTGAGGAACACAACTGAGCAGAAAAGGAAGAACTGTGGGGCAGTTCTTACTGCAGGGCAACAGGGCAGGGTATAGCACCTGGCGGCGCAGCGCTCACACAGCTCTGTCTGGATTGTGAACTGGGGGGCTGCATTCCCAGCACTGCCTGAGCCATGGGAGCGATGGGCACGGTGACAAGGAGAGGGGAAGCGAGGGCTGGGCCAGGGCAGTTATGCTTTCTGGAGCTCCACGATGGACAGTGTGACTGCCTGTGCAGTTCCTCTTCTCAGGAGCTGGCCGCCCACCTGCCGCTCTTTCCTGGACTCACAGTGCGGAGCATCCGGCTGCTTTCATGGGCCTTGATGTTCTGCGCCACAAGCGTAGTACGGAGACAGGTGCTCCAGGAAACCCTTTCTCGAAAGGAACTTCCCTAGTTTCACAGGCCCGCGAAATCACTAAACACATTAGGTAACAGTCTGAAACAGCCCTGAGCACGAGCTTAAGGCACAGTGTCTGGTACCACTCCCCTGTCCCTCTCCGCTGTTTCATCTGGAAGATGCGCAGCAGCTCTGGGCGCACGGCCGCTCTCCAGCTTGCTCTGCACACATAGGGATGGCTTCAGGAAGAACCTCGTCCCGGGCTTTGCTTCACCGCCTAACCTGCCTTGACTACTAGTTTTCAGAGACTGGTGAAAAGCTCTTCCAAAAACGTCTTGTCATGATAGTCCTATTTTCAGAATGGGCACCCACGGAGCCATTCTCACTGGGCTCTGCTCTTCTTCAGGTGATGCTCAAGACCTGCAGACCCGGTGCCCCTTTCTATCCTGCAAGAAAGCGCTGGAGGAGCTCAGGGTTGCTTAGGGGACAGGCTAGCACCGCAGGAAATGGCAGAAGTCACCTTTGTTTGTATCTCAGGGGCACTGATACTTACAGAGACATTTGCATTTCTAGAGACAGTAAAGACCATTTCAGCAGTTTCACACTCCCTGTGCTTATGGATGGGCTGTTCCAGACCAGGCTGCTTTTCCTGACCCACCTTTCAAAAGGATCTTTGCAGAGTTACTAAAAAGAAAAGACTTGAATATGGCCTTCCAGAGGCCGTCAGGGCTCCACAGGTCAGGCCTGTGGAGAGCGCCCCCTGCAGACCTATCCTGTCCTGGGGCCGTAGGCCTTCACCGGCGCTTCCAGAATGCGCCCCCCAGCAGCGACTTTCTCAATGGACGGGCGAGCACCGGGCCTGCTCATGGACAAAGGGCAGCTTCGCTGTCCCGGGTGGACAGAGCTCACGGAACTTTCTGGCGGAAGCTGGTCTGCCCTAGCTGTCATCAGGGCTCCCGGTCACCTAGCATGCTCCAAGGCAGCTCTGTTCCCCGGTCCCCTCGAAGGTAGCGTCCTGCCTCCAAGATCCTGCCGTCTGGTTCCAGACCATCACAGTAAAGCGAGTCAATTTAATTTGGGGGTTTCCCAGTGCAAACTCCTGTTTATACTGTAGTCTGGTAAGTGCAAGAACATCAGGTCTGGAGAAGACAAGGTACTGACCTTTAAGAAAATATACTTGATTGCTCCAAAACGCTAAGCGTCACCCGAGCGTTGAGTGGGTCGGTCCGCCAGGCGGCGGAAGGTCGCTGCCGGCCGCTCGGCAGGGGCGTCTGTGCAGCACATGCCTCTTCCTTTCACTCCGCAGTGCCGCCCCAGGCCGGGCTGTGCGACGGCGCGTCACCGACTGAACCGCTTTCAGAACTGGACAGAGTCCTCTCCAGTGCCGTGACGGCTTCAGCAGGAGCCCTTCTGTCACCAGCCGCTAGCGAGAGCGTCCGCCTGCCCTTTGCGACTCTGAAGCCAGGCGCTGACCTCTCCTCTCCAGCTATGAAAGTCATCGGGGGCATCTTCTTCCAGTGGAAGGCTGTCTGGTCTCCACTGGGAATCCGCGCTGCTGCACTTGGCGCTCTGATGTCGTGGGGTCGGCTGCTTTCCTTAGAGCCCGTGAAGCAACCTCTGCAGGCTTCCCACGTCCCTGCTGCGGCTTCCTCCCCGGGTTCCAGCTGCTCTGCCCTTCCGTCCAGAGAACTACAACAGTCTCTTACCGCTTGTGTGTTCACTGGACTAACACCTTTCATTTCCTTTAAGAACTTTCCTTCGCATTCACTCCTGGGCGGTTTGGCACAAGAGGCCTGGCTTTCCGCCTGGCCGGGCTCTCGACTGACTTTCCTCGCTAAGCTTGGTCACTTCTAGCTTTTGGTGGAAAGTGAGAGAGACAGGTGACTCTTCCTTTCCCTTGAACCCTTAGAGGCCACTGTAGGGTTAGTAACTGGCCTGATTTCAATACTTTTGTGTCTCGCAGAATAGGGAGGCCCGAGGGAGAAAGATGGGGCCGATGGCCGGTCCGTGGGGCAGGAAGAATGGACCCAGCCTGTGTCAGTTACTGCCTCTAGCCACCTCAGACATCACCACGAACAACAGAGTAATGAGAAAGTTTGCAGTACTGTAAGAAGTACCAAAATGGGACAGACTCGAAACGGATAAATACTTCGGGAAAACGGCGCCCACAGATGTGCTGGCCACAGGATTGCCACAGCCCTTCCGGCCCTCCCGTGTTTCACCACCACAGTGGCCATGAAGTACGACGTATGGAGCCAACCCGTGTTCAAGGCACCCAGCGTGGCTTTTCAACGTTTTGGAACAGAGATTTCTTGAATAAAACTGAACATGTAAAAGAGGCAAAAGTAAGCTGTGCTGGCGGCGGGGCGGAGGTCTTCACGCCTGACCTGTTGGGCCAGAAGTCCCCTGCGCACTCGCGCCTGGTCCCCAAGAACCGCCCTGAGCCCAGGCCCCGGCACAGCTCTGGGGCACTCTCTACGGCCCCCCTATTGAATGCCTTTACAAGGTAAACTGAGGCACGTTAACATCTTTCACGACCTGTGCAGGCATGTGGGGACACACATCCACTGCACTGGGGCAGCACCAGCAGCACGAGCGCAGGGAGAGCTGTCGTGAGTGCAGACACGGAGTCCAAGTTCAGACCCCATGTCACAGGCTGCTAGTGCAGCAGCTGGCTCAGGGGAAGCCCGCGGAGCACGGGGCATGCTGCTTCTTAAGTTTCCTCTTCTGGGATTCTAGCGCCCCGACTCTGGCTTTGGTTTCAGTTTGCTCTCACAGGCTGCCAAGGGATTAGGGCCACCTTGGGGAGTGACTTCACAAAGACTGTCCCCCAACATGTTCAACACCAGGCAGATGTGCCCTGCATTGGGGCAGAAACCGGAGCCCCCCGAGTGAGGGGGGAACTGGCTTGAGGTTCCCCCACACATCTACTTTCTGCGGCTCTCTCCCCTAGGCTCCTGACTTCTCTTCTTCCTCCTATGGTTGCTTCCTTCCCCGACCTAAGCACCACCCCCCAAGTTGGAGAGTAGTTATATCTTTTTGTAAATAACAGAGTTTTAAACTCATTTATTTCCCTGTTCTGTGGACTTCATCTTAAAAAGCCAAATTGAAATGACAGTCCCATCAGGACAGTCCCGTAGGGGATGTGGAGTTGGAGGGGCTCCTATCATCCAAGAATTAAAGGGTTAAACAAGCAAGCGGGGGAGCTCACTGCTGCACGGCATCTGTCCCACCCGTGCCCCTCCGGGGGCGATGCAACTGTCATTCCAGGGAGCTCACACGGTGCCACGGGCCCCACGCAGCTCCGTGCTGATGGGACGGCAACCCGTGCGCACTATCTCCCCGGCCTGGCGCTGACAGGGACAGCGACACAGAGCTGCGCCAGGCCCTGGTATAAGACCTCGCTGATGGCAGTCACTGTGCACAGAGAGGCCCCCGGCCTGCCACAGGAGCGCTGTCCATGCGGGCATCACAGCTGGCAGCCCTGCCCTCAGGACGACCGTCACAGGTACAGGCTGGGGGCAGCCGTGCTATGGGAACTGAGGACTAGCCCAGCCCCTGATGGAGGACAGGACAGGCAGCCTGCCAGAGGGCGGAGCCAGGGCAGAACCAGCTATCAGAGAACTTTCCAGAGCTCACTGGCTCAGAGATGCCCGCCCCTGAGGTGCCACTTGCCATTGCCTGTGGGTTCAGAGGACTGGGAGGTGGGCATTCACCACAGGAGTGACATGGAGATAGGACCCGAGGCTCTATCAGATTATTTGCACCCTCGGTGGGGGCGGGGGTGGGGGGTGGGGGGGACATGTCCTTACATGCACGACAGTCCTTACATCTCTGGCTGTTTCTCCTCCGTTCTCCCACAAAGGCTCCTTTTCTGGAGTCTTCCCGGTAGACCGTGCTTTTCCCCAGGGCACTTTCCTCCATAATCCTGTCCCCTTGTTCATGCCTACCACCGGTCTCTGTCATTTCCAGCCCAAGTGTTTGCAGAGCCCCCGGGCCCCCGGTCTTGGTGACCCAGGGGGTCCGCCGTGGCCTTTCCTCAGCATGGCCTCCAGCGACTACAGGCACACACGGCCCAGCTGGAGCCTGGCCGCTCATCCCGTCCGCTCGACATTAGTCCCACGGCCCGCTCCTAAGCGGCCAGCTCGCCCCCACTTGGCCCGTGCCCCCCTCCTTCCGCTCTGGCTGACCTTGCCTCCCTCCCAACCCCGACCCCATTTCCCCAGCCACTTGGAGATCGTGCTCGCCTTCGTGTGTGGGATGCCTGCACTCCCCGTACAATGGTGGATTCTAAGCCTGGCACTCGGGGCCTTTCCTGACCTGGTCTCTCCCCTTCCCAAGCAGCGTCACTTCCGTCCTTCCTCACTAGACCCTTCAGTTCCAGCTGGGGCACACTGCTGGCTCGCGGGGGCACCCCCCTTTCCTGGGGGACTCTGAAACAGCAGAACTGAGGGCCAGACAAGCCACAGGGACAGGGCCTTTCAGCCATTTTCCTAGGACCAAGGGTCCGTCCGGGGATGAGCAGCTGCACGGACACATCCCCCCGACCCAGCTGCCCAACCTACCACCGAGTTTCCTTCTGGGACACTCGAGAAGCCCGTCTTTCAAGGTTCCCCGTGTCCACGGAAAGCCTGACAGGGACCAGGGAGGCTGTGCAGGCCACGCACCGGCCGTGTCCCAACCACTCGGCTCTGCTGGGAGAGCACGCGGCAGCACACGGCACACCAACTCACGCGTGGGGCTGCTGGCCAACACACCTAGGGTGCCCAGAGGCGACTTTCACTTCGTTCCCGCATATAACCTTCCCCAGCAATCTAAGGATAGAAAACCATTCTCAGCTCGTGGGCCGCGCGGAGACAGATGACAGGCCGGATTCGGCCCAAGGGCTGGCGTTGGCTCTGAGCTGCCTGAGGACGAGAGCCTGTGTTGTCCTCTTTGCACAGCCACGGCGACTAGCAAGATCCGCAGCCGGGTGCTTAGTAGAAAAAGCACTCGGTACTTCCAGAACGAATGGGACAGTTTCTCACAGTGCACCGTCTTCAGGGCCACAGTCCACATTCAAACCCCCACAAAGGCGAGGGGGCACAGAGACAATACACAAGGGACCTCCTTTCACAACTTTCTACTCGGAAACCCTCGGGGCCCTTACGGCCTGTATATGCATAAGGGAAACGTTAGTACTCCAGCCAGGGATTTTCATTTACCATCAATAACAAGCTGGAGGGTTTCTTCACGCTCCTCCCTCTAACACGGTGGGACAGCATCTGTGTCGTGGCCTCGCCATCCATGCCCGCTGGTCTAGCCTTCACTGAATACAAAGACCCACCAGAGGCTCGGACTCACCATCCCGCTGATGCATCGGCCGCAGGCGGTGGTTTTGAACTCGCCGTGCAGCTCCTTGACTGCACTCGTGGTATAGAAGCCTTCGGCCAGCAGGATGATCCCATACAAGAAGAAGAAGGAGGCGATCCCGTAGATGACATACTGCATCAGCTGTATCCTGGGGGGAGGAGGACGACAGCCGCAAGGGCGACATTCGTCACAGGGTGAAGAGTAGACGCTGTGGGCCTCTGGACGGAGGGCGTGATGAGGCTGTGCCACGTCCTGGGAGCCCTTCCCACCCCGCAGCTGGCAGCCCCCGCCACCCACCCGACAGCAACCTGGGCCAGACACCCCCGGGGCCAAACATTGCCTGACTTCTCAGCCCTTCCTCCTTCTGCCTTCTCCCCTGGGCTTTGGTTCTGCCTGCGTCCAAGTCAGCGTTAACCGGAAGCCTCCCTTTTGTGCTAGCAGGGCCATCCCGGGGCAGTCGCCTGGCGGATGCCCTTCCCCGGGGAAGCCAGTACTTACACCTCACTCAGCAGGGCGTGGTCACTGGTGTTGGTGGAGAAGTGCTGCTCAAGGATCGCCACGGTGCCCGCCAGGGCCACATGCCCGCAGCCACAGAACAGGGCCACCCCAGAGAAGCAGAGGATGGTGGCCACCAGAGAGGCGTAGGGGACCCCTCCCAGACACTTGATGCAGCATTCAAAGCAGCCTGGACCCAAAGGAGAGAAAAGGCAGCTGTTACGGGCAAGATGTCTCGGTCTTCATCAACACCAGCCCTTCGCAGAGAGGGCTCGCCCTTGCCAGCTCCCCTCTCGTGCTCTGCGATTAAGCTCTCCATGCTGAGGGCCAGTAGCATGGCTGTCCTCGGTTCACATTCTGGTGGGGAGGATCCCGGGGCTCCAAGAGGCAAACGTGGCTTAATTTACTCAGGGTGAGTAGCAGAGCAACCACCCGACAACGAGTTCGGGAGTGAGTCACAGTTCTAGGGCTTCCTCATTGACCTGGGGCTCGTGGGGATAGGGGTGCTGCTGGAGTGACAGGGAGGAGCGGTTATTCCGCTAACAAAGTCAACAGAGAGGACAGCAGTGAAGCTGGGTTCAGAAAAGAATATCAACATGGTCATTGTGGAAGGGTGATCGATTTCTTTGGTCCCTACAAGTACAGTCACCAACATCCACTCACGGGGTCCATTCAGGTTTCATTCATGTCAACATCAAATCCCCTCATCTCTTGAATAAAAATGTCTGCCCGGCCCAGGCAACACCAGCAGTGCATTATCCCTCCTCCCTCTCCTCCCACCACACTTCCATCTGCCTCCTTCCCCAAAATGTGTTCAGAGTAAGAATCCAGAACTGGTGGGTGACATTTAAGTACTTGAAGGCAAAGGAACAGAAAAGAAAAACAAAACAAAACAAAACAAAAAAACAGATAAAGACAAAATGAGCATCCATGAAGTGAAATGAAGAAAGAGCCACAGTTAACAGTTCATCTTAAGATTTTTCTTCATTTTTAAAATAAACTTTTACTGATGAGGTCCATAATGCTCTCCCCAAGGGACAGAGCCAGGTGACATTTTCAGTATGGAGACATCTCTGTGGTGGCCTCAGGGTTAGGTATCCTGTTTGTATCGTCCAGGCCTTTATGTAAACGGCTTGTCAGGGAAATCGAATCTGAATGCATCATGATGTTTGATAGAAATCGAGAGCAGTTATTTGCTTCAAAGCCAGCACATTAACCCGGCTGCAACCCCCGCCCCTGGAGTGGTCTTTCCAGTAGACAGGGAAGGACTGGAGATGGGCTGTGCCTTTTTGAGGAGCATCCCATTCAAAAGCAGCATCTGTCTAAACCCACCACAAGAGAGGACTATAAGCCAGATTCCTCTTCAGTTATGGAAAATAAGGAAAGGTCAGGGCTTCATAAGAAAGTGTGCTTTCTTTCACTGCAAAAAAGACAGATGGCTGTCATCATGGAGACCAACCTCCATGAAATGGGTTTATGAAACCACGTACAACGGGAATCAGTGCGCGGAACAGTTGAAGTTCACCAGCAAGTCAAGAGCTTTGGATACTTGATATTTGGGAGCAAGGAGGATGGCGTTGCGTCGTATTCTGTCATAGGGCTCTCTAGGGCATGAGGGGAGGGCAGAAGTGGGCCACTGAAAGTACAAATTCTCTCCAGACTCCCAAAGCAAGAGCAACGACAGCCCTCAGCCTCGTGTCCCACTACGTAAAGAGAACGCAGAACCCCGTGTGGGGTGTCACTCACCCCTCCCCCTTTCTCAGTCTGTAAGACGGTGTGAAGATCAAGATGAACGCCTGCTTCCCCAGCTAACCAAGTCACAGCTGGTCCCCACTGGACCAAGAGACACGGGTGCCCTTGGGACCATGTTGTCCAACAGAGCGGCCGATAAAACAATTCCGCTCCTCAGTTGTCCTATTTCACATGCTCAACAGCCGCACATGCTACAGGCTACCATACTACACAGTAACTATGGAACATTCTATTCTCATAGAACTCTGCTTTGGAAGATACATTTTTGACTTGCTACCTCTGCTATTTTCTGAAAAGTGAGTTGGATTCTTGGGGGTTTTAGTTCAGATTTCATGAGTTCAGTACCCTTCGGTGGCTTCCACAGAAAGACCCAATGAGCAGGCCGAGCACACAGCAGACATGCCAGCACGGACACATCAGCTGGGCCGATGTTCAGTGTGTCCCACGGATGCATTCTGGGAAGACCAGGTCCTTCCTCATAGTGGCAAGTGGGGGTGCGGTGGGGCAGCGTGTTTGCCCTTGAACAACAACACTCAGCCTTCCAAGCCCACAGCTGCCACTTCAAAACAGTCTTTCATCCAAAGGGTTAGAGCATTCTGTTTCTTTCAAAGGAACGATCGCAGCTGCTCCCTGGCTCAGAAAAGACAAGTGGGGTTAGAAGAACGAAGCTATTCAGGCCCAGATTTACCAGCAGAGGAAGGCTCAAGTTTCTCTCGGAGTTCCTGCTCTCAAGGACTGCAGATACCCCATGCCGAGGGGCGAGTTTGGGAACAGCAGGGAAAACCAGGGACTGGAGGATCTGGGGGATCACGTCAATGAATGACTTTCTC
>NC_081575.1:114299682-114308437 GCF_022355385.1 Mustela nigripes | reverse complement strand
GAGAAACACATGCAGGCACTCTGGCCGGCTCTCATACACACCCTCACGCCCTCTAAACAGGGCCTGCCTTGCTACTTCGCTGATTTCCAAGGAGCCAAAAAATGAAGAAGGAAAGAAGAAACCAACGTTTGCGACTTTGAAACAACAGGCACCAGGGAAATAGAAGCAGACAGAAACCGACTTCAAAGATAGAAATGGCACCCAAGGCCTCCCTCCTGGATTCTGAAGGACACTAAGCAGCGGTTCCCCCCCTCCCCAGGGGGGGACTGTGCCCCCAGGGAACACTAGGCAACATCTGGAGAGATCTTCCATTGATAACACACTGTGGGGGGTTGCTAACATCTCTGGTGAGCAGAGGCCAGCGACGCCACTCGACGCCCTACAGCTCACGGGACAGCCACATCACGATCAGTAGTACCGAGGGAGAATAACCCAGACAGCGTAAGCACAGAAGGTTACGTCCGGGGGATTGATGGCAGCGAGTGAAGGCAGCTTCCATCACTACAACTGGGAGTCCGCTACTGGCGTGTTGTAGGAAAAAGCCAGGGACGGCATTGGTCACCCTGCAGGGTACCGCGCCACCCTCGCACTGCACGCGGGGACACACGCACGCAAGGGATGTGGGGACACAAAACATCAAGAGGATCAGCTGTGAGAAGCCCCGCCCTCAGGTGACACGGGCCGCCCTGGTCTGTGTCACATTCTACAATTCAGACAAAAGAACGAACGCTTCCACTTCACTCCGTTTGAAGAACAGGACAGCCCAGAACGTCTCCAGTCCCGCCGCACATTAGAATGATCCGAAGAGCATTTTCAAGCCCTGATGCCCAGATATCCCCACAGACCCAAGACATCAGGATTTCTGAGGCTGGGGCTCGAGAATCAGAGGCTCTGGCTTTTTTAAGGACAAAAGTCAGCTCCTGAAACCATCTCAATGAGCATCCAAAGTTGGAGAACAGCATGACAGAGGAGGGGGAAGCAACCTGTGACCCGTGGGCCACGCTCCGCTCGCTCTATGGCCTGCAGGAGTAATAGTCTTTCTTATTATTTTTGCATGATATGAGGCTAGGAGATTCAGCTCTCGGTGTCCATAAATAAAGTTTGACGGGCGGGCACGCAGCCATGCTCATTAGGTTACGTCCAGCGTGCGGCTGTTTTCAAGCTGCAAAGGCAGAGCTGGGTAGTTGCCACTGATATCTGCCATCTGGCCCCTTAGGGGAAAAGTCTGCGGAGCCCTGTTAGGCAGCAGTCCTTCTCGAACTTTAACGTGCCTAGAAATTCCCTGGGGAGCTTGTTAAATGCAGATTCTGTTTAGGCAGGTGGGGGGCTGGCGGTGAGAGAACGGGCTTCTGCACTTCTCACCCACCCCAGATTCTTCTATTCTGCGGGCCCCACAGGCCAGAAAAGGGAAATGGGGTTGTTGGGGGAGGAGCTGGAGCCTGGGCTGTCCTGGGAGACTGGGGGCTCTTTCACAAGGTCTGTGAGGTTAAACCTCTTTTTAGAAATACCACTAAGATATTACTGTTTTTTTGTGTTCTGGGTTGGTTTTTTCCATTTTTTTTTTAAGATTCATTTATTTTATTTTTGAGGGAGAGAGAAAGAGAGAGAGAGAGAGAACAAGCAAGCAGGGGTTGGGGCAGAAGGAGAGAGAGAATCCCAAGTAGACTCCATGCTGAGCACAGAGCGTGATGTGGGGCTTGATCTCACCACCCTGAGACCCTGACCAGAGCTGAAATCAAAAGTCAGATGCTTAACCGACTGAGCCATCCAGGCACATCCTAAGATGTTACTGTTTTTACTGTGCTGACATCTGCGTGGTGACCCTGGCGACAGAGTAGCTCCCATCAGGCAGTAGCAGTGAAATGTACTCAGGGGCCAGGCATTCTTCTCCAGCACGCATGCGCGGTTAAAACAAAACAGGTAGGAGGGCGCCTGGGTGGCTCAGTCGGTTGGGCTTCCAGCTCGATTACAGGTCATGATCTCGGGATTGTGAGCTGGAGCCCCGTGTCTGGTGCCATGTTCAGAGGGGGTCTGCGATTCTCTCTCCCTCTACCCCTTTCCCCGACTCACACTCTCTCTCAATAAATCTTTCTTAAAAAATTTAAAAATAGTTTTACTGAAAAAGGTCCGTGACACAGTAAAGGGATGAATTTTACCAAATCACAACCTCCCAAGGATACACCTCTCAAACAGTGATGAAGCCGGAGGGAGGCACAAAGCACATCTGTGGCACACCAAAGTGTGATGGTTGTCCTAATGGAAAGTTCTAGTGTGACTGAGTTGCAAGCCAAACAGGTACATTTTTTTGTTTTGGAACATCATTTTTTCTTGAATTAGTGACAAACTCTAGCCACAAAGACTTGGGTATCTGGCAGACATTTTCTCAAAAATGATCTAAGTGAGCTAGACAACCATTGGCAGTATTCTGGAAACCCTGTACCTGCCACAGTGACAGTCCCAGCTTTCCCAACACCTAAAACCCTTCTGGGTGAAACTGGTGGCGATATTAACAAATGGGACTTTTTTGATGTGGCATACTGAAATGTGTCAGTATTTGGAAGATCTGCGTGACTCGGAGAACCAGTATTTTCTGCATGACTGACGTGTAAGGTTACACAGAGCCAACCAAAGTTCAATGGAGAGCGACAGAGTACAAAACAAAACAAGGTCACAGACATGTCTCCAGAGTCCACATTACAAATAATCTTTAGGAAACTATCACTTGTTGAATTTTAGTGTATTATCAGGAGGAGTTTCACAAATACATGGAAAGGCCATTAAACTGTTTGCAAGTATGTCGAGAGGCGAAGTTTTCATCACATACCTCAACCAAAACCAGTTATCCGAGATGCCTGGGGATGAACGCAGAGGCAGGCGAACCCAGCTGTCTAGCAGTGAGTCAGGTCTCGAGGACATTTATAAAAATCTAAAACTGTACTCTTCTTCCCACTGAAGTTTTATTTTGTTCCGAAAAGTGGTTACCTTTTCTAAACATGATGTTAACGTGTAATAGATTTGTTATTGTTATTTGAAATAAGTTCATTATTTAATAATAAGTTGGTTATAATTTCTAATGCAGAAAACATTAACCCACATCAGCCAAAGGTTTTTGGGGGTCTTCAGGTATTTTTGAGAGTGTAAGGGGGACCTAACAGCCAAAAGCCTGTGAACCGCTGGCACAGGGCATGAAGAAGCTATCATGAAGTCAGTGGATGGGAAGCGTCCTGACAAAGCGCTAAATGAGAAGTCACTCGAATGACTTGCTTCTCCATTCTCTCCCGACCTTCACCGACCCAAAAGTTCAACGGTCTAATGGGAAAAACGCTGCAACTATTTTTAATGATGCAAAGGAAATGGCTTTTCAACAGATCTCTTTAAATTCTTGTCTTAAAACTTATTAAATAAGAAATTTTCAGGGGCTCCAGGGTGGCTCAGTCATTAAGCGTCTGCCTTCGGCTCAGGTCATGATCCCGGGGTCTTAGGATAGAGCCCCGCGTTGGACTCCCTGCTCTGTGAAGGGCCTGCTTCTCCCTCTCCCACTCCCCGTGCTTCTGTTCCCTCTCTCACTGTGTCTCTCTGTCAAATAAATAAATAAATAAAATCTAAAAAAAAGAAAGAAAAGAAAAGAAATTTTCATATTTGCGGCATGTTGTGAAAATCTTAAAAATAGATTAGCCTCTAAAAAAAAAAAATAGATTAGCCTCTAACATTTGCAATATGGCACGAGCAGTACAAGATAATTATGATCAAAGTAACGACGTCTTCACAAATTAAGAGTAAACAAATTCAAGAAACGGACACTTGTTGGTGTCTTCCTTTGCCTTTGTGGGAACCGGCTCTGGTTTTCCTAGCGATCACCGCGGGGGCTCGTTGCCTAGTCCGCCGGGGCCGTGGCGCGTCGGGGAGGCTGACAGAGAGCCGGGGAAGCCAGCTCTAGGTTCAGGTGACCGATGGGACAAGCACAGAGCTCTGCAGGAGAGTCAAGAAACTTGAAAACCACGTGTAAGCTTTAGCAGCACTCGACCTCCCTGAGCATCTGGGCGACGGCATCTGCGCGCTCCTGGTGCACTTTGCTGTGTGGAAGGGCCCCTGCTGGGGGCGGGGCGCAGGGGCCCCACTTGACAGTGGGGGGAGGGACACAGACAGGCAAGAAGCCATCTACGTACAAGAGAGAAGAGAAGTGACTCAGGGACAGGGGGAGTGAGGTAGGGACGGATCTCCCTACCCTGGCAGGTAGGACAGATGGACAAGCGTGCAGGGGGCGAGGAGAGGAGGCCCAGCAGGACGAGGGGCGTGTGGGCGAGGTCAGGACGCGGCCGACTTTACGGAGACCCTGGGGCAGCGTCACGGGAGAAGCCGGGGGTGCTTCCCTCGGCAGGCAGCGGGGACAGAGGCAGGTTCGTGAGCAGGCGAGTGACGTGGCCTGAGGGGCGCTGGTGAGAAATCCATGTGGCCCGGCTGTGTAGGCGGGACTGGAGTGGGCGCGAGCAGAACGGGCCTTTCAGAGCGTTAGTCAAAGGGCACAGGGTGTGCTCCACAGAGGCAGGAAGGATGAAAATCAGACAAGGGTTGGAGCCATGAAACAGCTGTTAATAGGAAAACCACAGGCCCAAAATGGCGTCACTTAGGCCAAGTCCCCAAGCCAGGGGCTTAACACCTAATCTATTTGCTGTGTCAGCCTCTCCCAGAAATGCAGTCATAACCAGTCAGTCAGGAATTTTTTCAATCAGCCAGCGCCAAAGAGTCTGCCACAGGGGTCTTCTCCGTCCCCCAAGGAAAGATGAGATCATCTGCATGAGATGTCAGGACCCCTTGCTTTTCCCCCTAAGGGAAGAAGGGCCTTGCCCTAGAACAATCCTTTCCTTCCGCTCTAACATTTCTTGCCCCACTCTCCTTCTCTGAAAACCCTCCATTTTGAACAAATACTCAGAGCCCCTCTACTTGCTCGATGGGATGCCGACAGAGTCATCCATCATGTAACAGAACCAATTGGATCTTTAAAATTTACTCAGTGGGATTTTTGTTATTTAACACAGTCAGTGTCACACCACATTTTACAGGAATGGCTGGGTTCGAGAAACGGTAGGAAATCTATGTGAACAAATCATCAGAAGGGCCATTCCAGAAAATGGAAACTAACCCAGGGAAACAGAAAGCACATCGGCGGTTGGTCGGAGAGGGCAGGTGAGAGGGAGGGCCTACAGAGGGACTCGGGGACACCCGCCAATCGAAGGACCATCTGACCTGTGCTGCTGGTTTCGCAGGCACATTCGTATGTTCAACTTACCAAACGGGCCACTTTAAATGCAAGCTCCGTACACATGCCAATTATACCTTCCAAAAAAAAGAGAGACCTGGTTCTTAAGCTTGATGTTTACCAAAGACACTAGTAATTTTAAAAGGGTTGTGAATCTCTCTGGGGAACAAAGGATCGGCAGCAAAAGGCAGGAGCCACCCCCCACCTGGGTGGGATAGTCTGCGGGGACAGATTCTGTGGCTGCAGAACCCACAGGCTCCTCTACTTGGTGACAAGAAAGTGAAGGGGCCACTGTACTCAAGGAGAGAAAGGACGCACTTCTACCCGGAAACCTGTATACAGCTTGTGGCAGGCAGCCTCCTAAGATACTCCCGAAGGTCCTCGCGCCTCCTGATGGTCACGCCCTTGTGTGATTCCCTCTCCCTGAGTGCGGCCTGGACCTAGGGACATGCTTCCCTGATGAGGTTTCCAAAGACCATGACTTCTGGCTTGCTGGAACTTTCCCTCTCATCTGCTCACTTGCTCTCTCTCATGAAGCCAGCTACCAAGTCATGAGGGATCTAGGGGAAAGCACATATGGCAAAGAATCCAGAGAAGTCTTGGGCCAACAGTCTGTGAGGGAGCAAGTCCTGCCAACAAGCACGCAGTGAGCCGGGAAGTGGATTCTTCCACGGTTGGGCCTTCTGATGAAACTGCGCCCTCAGCCGACACTTTTGTAGCGGCCTCACTGGGCATCCAGACACCGCTAAGCCAAGCCCAGACTCCCAAGCTGCAGAAATGGAGATAACAGATGTTGTGTCTAGCTGCTAAATTCAAAATTAACTTGCCACGCAACAGTAGATAATGAATAAACAGCCACATCTCTGGAGTTTGCCAGTGACTCTACAACAGGATCCCTACATTTTTTAATACAGAAAGACACAATGGCAATATAAGAACATCAAGAGGAGCAGTCATCGAATTCGGAAGTGCGGTCTGCTACAATGTGGTGATATAGTTTGGGGCATCTTGGTGCGTCAACAGGTATACAAGTTGTCTTTGAATTTCAATTTCAGAAAGGTATCTTGAACTGAAATGATACTTTGCCGGAGACAGTATAACGAGGATAGAGTTTGCTAACCAAGGTTACAACCCTCTGCACATACAGTCGTGGTGCTTAACAAAATTGAGTGGGTAGCATATGATAAATGGAATAAATATTTACTTATAAATCTCTATGATGAGACTTAAGTTATGGGGTTCTTCTTGAGCATCTATGTATTTTCTCAGGATATGATAGAATAACCTCTTTGTTCTGTTCTAATATCTGATATGATAGAAAACCTCATAGTTTTAGGTAGAAATTAAGGAAAGGAAGAGGTAGTTGTATCATTCTTAGAAAGGTTAAGTGGTTTGGACTTCAGAGCACATCTGAATTTCCTGGGGAACATATTAAAACATACCAAATTCCTGGGACCTGTCCCAAGGTGGGTGGGGCCCAGGAATCTGAATGCTTAACCAGCATCCTTGGTGATTCTGATTCAGGGCATCAGAGGCTCATACTCTGAAACACCACTTAGAGAAATGACCCCCAAGATTAAGAAGCGCACTTGTCCTGATGAGCACTGGGTGATTAAAATAAAAACTAAAAAAAAAAAAAAAAAAAAAAAAAGACCCGGGATGCCTGGGGGGTTGCAGTCAGTTGAGCAGATGGCTCTTGGTTTCTGCTCAGGTCATGACCTCAGGGTCATGAGCTCGAGCCCCGCTCAGGCTCCGTGCTCAGCATGAGTCTGCTTAACACACACGAACACACACACCCCCTCTCTCTATCTCTCTCCCTTCCCCCCACCCCTTTCCCACACACATTCTCACTCTTTCAAATACATAAAGCTTTTTAAAAAAATGACCCCCAATATTACACTGATTAAAAAGACACAGGCTTTATAGGTCACAGAAGAGAAAATCTGAAGGCTACTGGAGGGCACAGCTGATGAGAAGAACCCCCTGACATTATGTCACAGGACTTGGTTCATTACGGGGATGCTCAGAGAAGAACCTGAAAGAGACCAGAGGGGCTGAGCTTCTAGAAAGGGCCAAGGTGCCTGGAAGAAGGGCCAAGCCTTAGCCTAAAGCCTGTGAACAGTGGGTCCCCTCGGGGAGCAAGGATTCTGAAGCCTGGAGAGAAGAAAAGGAGGGATCCCAGATGATGATCTCAGGAAAGTGAGTGACTAGCCAAGTCTCTGGGTGTTGTCTTCCGTAAATAGATTAAATCTGCGATGTGAGCTAAGAATGCAAGTATTTCAAGTCAAGGGTTGGCAGCATTTTCTTCCCCTGTGAAGGGCCAGAGAGCAAATATTTCTGGCTCTTCAGAGCATGTGGTTTCAACCACTCGATTCTGTTGTGGCAGGAAAGCGGCCACAGACGAGCTGTACGTGAATGGGTGGGGTGTGTTCTGATAACATTTTATTTACAAAAAATGCGGTGGGTGGCATCACCAGCTCGGGCTAAGTCAAGTCCTCCCAGGAATGTCCATAAGCTCTGCTTATGACCACTGGGCAAGAGGACAGGAACGTAAACAGGGTTGTTTTAAGAGCACGAAAGGCTCATTTTGATCCCTTTACTTCCCCCTGCCTGACACTTTACCACTGCAATTATTCCTTGGAGGGAAGCACCATCCACAGAACTTTCCAGATAAAATGCAAGCATGACGGTCTTCAGAGAAAGACTCATCCCACCTACATGACTCTCTGACACGCAGAGCTTTCTGTTTAGCACAAAAGCCATTTTCTATAAGCTTTTGACAGACATGGAAACACGTGGGTGTGTGTGGCTTATTTGTGAGTGAACAGGAGGGGGTGCCCGAAAGGACACGGCCCGGGGAGGTGGGTGGACTCGAGCCTCCTGCTTCACAGCATCTCCAGTTAGCTCTTAAGGGTGCCAAAAGGTCTCGAAGCACAATTCATTTTCATGAACTCGAACGGAAACACAGCACACGAGGGGGATCATGAAGGGAATCCAGACCAGATGTCACTAATTCTAAGAGACGGGGGAGGGGAGATCGCTGCTTTGGATAATCCAGGTCGGTGGCCCTACACCCAGATGTTGTGTCTGAGAGAAAGCTCCAGATCTTCTATACAGATCGACGTGCTTTTCATCTCGGCGTTTCTCTGTCTGCCGACTCGGGAGTTGAGGGGATCAGCCACGAGACCAAGAGGCAAAGGGAGTCCTGAACGTGGCAGCCGCTGTTACATAATCAAGCATAATCACACACCAACAAGACAGCTGATAAAAAACGAACATTCATAAACAAGAAATTATACCTATTTGGCTGACATAATAACAGCCTTTGGTAAATGAGCTCTAAAATCATGGCCCGCTGTCTATGGCACGTGTTTTGTGAGGACTGCAGGTGAGGTGAAAAATGGAAGAATGGACCCACAGCAGGAAACCAGTTGCAAAGAGCTCAAACCACCACCACCACCACCACCACCACCACCACCACCACCACCACCACCACCA
>NC_081575.1:114282257-114299672 GCF_022355385.1 Mustela nigripes | reverse complement strand
GAAAACCCCCCAAACCCTCAAAATGTCATCGCGGGGGCCTGGGCTGTGATTCACTTGCCCTGCGTCCACGATGAACCCCGGTTTAAGCCAAAACGCATGAGGGGTACAGGCTGGAGATGTGAGGGGGCTCATCTTCCTGGGTCACACCAGGGCAGCTCCCCAGAACTCAGCCGTGACCATGGGTGAGAGGGCATCTGCGCGTGCGCTCCTTGGGTTTCTGGAATGATCTACGGCCCTCTCAAACTGAGCACCAGAACAATTCGGATTTGGGAAACAGGCAGAGAGGGGACTGGTGACTGGAGAAGGGGATGGTTTTGCTGCCGCTAAGTTCTCAGACTGGATGCTGAGCCGCGGCGGGCCGGCGCGTGAAGGGTCTGCCTTGGGGCATTTGCTCCGAGCCTAGAGGAAGTACCAGCATCTGGCGAGTCACTGGGGTAGAGTAAGGAACGCCACGAGGGATATTTGAGAGTCTCTCCTAAGCTTGCACCAGCGGTCCCCTCGCCCTCTCCTGGCCACAAGGAGACAGACCTTTCCTGCTAGTGCAACCCCTCCCCCACCACCCTTCACCAAGACTTTAAACCAAGGTCCCCCAGGAGGCCTGGCCTCAGACAAGCAGAAGAGAGAATCCAAGGTCACTGTCCTTCAAACTAACCAGGACTCAGGGCCTCGATGACCGGCCTCTCCACAGACAGACGGGGAGGAGTGAAGCCCCGGGGCCGTCCTCAGCCTTTGCAAAGAGAAAGAGACTTCTAGATCTTTAGAGGATAAAAAAATCGCTTCTTCAATTCCTTTCCAGTTCTTCCTTCTTACTACTTGGGCCTTCCTCTAAGCTAGTGCTTCTCAACTTTAACGCATGTTGTTGGAAGCATCTGGAAATCCTGCTGAGACGCGAGCTGTGAGCCAGCAGGTTTGGGTTGGGGCCCAAGACTCTGCATTTGTCACAGGTTCCAGGTGAGGCCGGTCCGCAGATCGCACTCGGAGCAGAGGATCCCGCCTCCGGGGCCTCCACTCAAAAGCCTGGACCACACCGTCTACACCAGCCTCAAGCGGCCCCACTGGGAGAGCCAGTTGGGGCAGCAGGCAGAGGGGCTCGCTGCTGCCATGGCCGCATACAGGACGGGCACTTTCCTTTGGCAGAGATCAGCTCTGGAAAACTCTCCCCCACCCCATGGAAAGAAACTGAGAACTCAGGAGTTGGGGGGGAGGGGGACACACACCAGAGCCATATGGAATTCTCTATTTTTTCCCTCACACCATCTGGTTTGGGATCTAAGTACAGAATGGCAACTGCGTTGATGTAAGAGCCAACAAACTCTCCAAGCGACTGGGAAGGCGCTCACTCGGTTGGGTCGGGTCCCCTCCCACCAGGGCCACGTGGCTGGGTCCAGCCACAAACCGTCCCCAGGGTGTGTGCCCAGGAGGCACGTGCGTTCCAGGGTCCGCAGTCAGTACAGACAAAAAGGTCAGACTATGTGCGCTTTGTAAAGGCCACGGCGGCATCTGGAAAGAGGTTCCAGGAAATCAGGTTTAGGGCTTTTGTTTTCTCGCCCTCAGACAAGAGCCTGCGTGCTTGTTCACAGAATTCTCACATGAAGTCTTACCAGAAACGGGATACTGTCAGACTTCTGTGTTTCTCTTCAGAGCGTTCCAGAATTCCAAAAGCTCTGAAAACGCAGGATGGGGGTTTTGGTGTGGCTCACCCGGCAGCAAAACCGGTTCAGATCTGAGATTACTTGGCGCTTTCTAGCAGTTTCTGGTAACTTGGAAGCCTTCCTGTCCTGGTACCAAATATCTCTCCCCCACTCCGGCAAACTGTGCATATCTAAAGGTCCTGGGGCCAGTGCGGGGGGCACTTTTTAAAAACAGCATGAGATACCCTTTACCTATACAATTCACCTGTGCCACGTGTGCAGTTCAATGGCTCTGAGTTGTGTGAACATCACCGCAATGCAGCTTTTAAACCTTCCCATCACTCCAAAAAGGATCCCTTGTAACCATTAGCAGTCACGACTCGACTCACACTCCCTTTCCTCCAGCCTTTGACAAACAGGAATCCATGTTCTGTCTCTGTGCATTTGTTAATTCTGGAAATATAATATAAATGGAATCAGACAATAGTTGGTCTTTTATGTCTGGCTTCTTTCACTTGGTGTAATGTTCTTGAGATTCACCCAAGTTATAAGACGCAGCAACATCTCTTTCTACTTTACTGCTGAATAGTATTGCACTATACGAATAGATCATGTCTAACAGCAGTTCTTCAATCAAGATTCCAGAACCCTCTCCATCCCTTCAAGGATCTGTGAGAACAGATGTCTATATCAATTCTCGCTCGCTGTTTCTAACTGGACCACACGCGCGCACGCACACACACTGCTGGTGCCTGACGGCCGTAGGTCAAAACACAAAATGCGTAATTCGAGATGTAGAAATCCGAAATCAGACTTCATGTTAATTAACCCGAAGCCACAATATGGGTTTTGAAGGAAAAAGTTGTATTAAACTGATGATAGGTGTTAGACTTTGGAACTCAATGCATGCCTTGCACTGTACCTCGGGGTTGCTCTTTCTTGAATTGTAGATTCTACACGATCATTTCTGACCGATTCCTGAAAAAGTATGCAGTGCACCCATTTGGGAGAAGGAACACTAAGGAACACTAAGGAACACCATCCCCTTCTATCCACATTTGAAATAACTTGAAGTCCTCTGACTTTTCGCTAACTGAGCCGGGTCCTAAGATAGGTGCAGACTTTGGCAAGGGGGAGAGTGAGCATTCTCCCCGCTTCTGGGCCCCCACGTCTCACTCCAACCTAGAACCATGCGGTCCTGGGAGCTCAGTGTTCCTTGCGAGCGAGGAACCTGGAAACCAGACCCACCAGACCTACCTGATGGGATCGAGTACAGTTATCCGATCCTCATGTCATGGGCTTGGATTTTTCCTTCTCAAAGACAATGATGTTCAAACAGAGTGCTGCAAAGCAGTGGGGCCGGGAGCCACCTGGGGACACTCCCGGTCCTCTTGGAGCCAAGGCTCCTGGAGCGCCCTGGCCCCGTTCTCGGTGTTGTGGAGGAGGACACACGTGACACCCACCGCCGCCCCCCCTCCCCGCTACTGGTTCAGACATTCGCAATTTCGGAGTTACCCCCAAGCTTTAAGTCATTGCACACTGCTCCCTTTGAGAAGAGGAGGTGAGGGCAAGGAAAGGGGAAGGAGGGAGAAGAAAGAGGCCAAAGATGGGGTGGAATGGAGAGGAGGAGAGAAAAACAAAAGATGATTAAAAAAATCGTCACGGGCCAATTCCACCCGCACCCCTGCGAACAAATTAATGCATCAAACAAAACATAAAATAGCACCACACTGAAAGAGCCATTACAAATAATATTAAAGGTAACAGTTGACTTGCTATTCGAACTTGGCCCGAGGCTGTATTTACCTGGACTGCTCAAGGGGCTAGCCCTGTCCCCCAGGGTCGGCACGGGACGGTACTGGTGGTTCTTTGAGCCTGGGTACATCCAGTGGTACCTGCCAATTTCCATTTCAGCTCTGCTGTTCACTGCCAATTTCAGGTGGCAAAGAGTCAGTGTCTCTATCTCCAGCAAAGGTTCTACATCAGCATTTACTCTCTTACCATACAGTTAAAGGAAACGACGAGTTTAAAAAACACGAGACTGAAATGCAACCTTTCCGTACCAGCTGATCACCGAGGCAGGAAGCATCGAGAACGCTGCAGTCTCCTCCGTTCTTGACGTTGACAAAACTCACCCAAACCGCCTTTTCCTTCCTTTTTGTCACCAGGATGTCCCCCCGCCTCCACCCCGCCCCTCAGAACACTCACTTTGGGCAGACGCTATTTAGGGTGGAAATCTGGCTTCTCCCAAGACTGCTGGTCTTTCTGGTTGTTTCCCTTTTGGACCAACAGAGCGTCATAATCACGGCCTCCGTGGTGGGGCCTGGCTGCAGCCTTGAAAACCTGGCCAGTGAGCCCATGACTTGCTGAATCTTGGACCAAACTCCTGTCCTCCCACTGACACCTGCAGGATTTTCTGTCAGCTCATCTTAAGCTCAGTACTTCGGAGTCCAGAATGTTCTGGATTAAATCCTGTTCCGATGACCTCCCAGTGTTTTAGAGAAAATGGGCTGCCGGTCTTGGGCTCCAACCCCTGCTTCCTCACACACATGGTGACGAGTGGCCTTCTGGGAACTTGGGTCCCTGTGGCATAAGAGGACTCTCTTTCCCACTTCTTAAGGGACTGGAGAGAAAGCTACGGATCTGCCCGTGTCCCCGACCCAGAAAAGGCTGCTCATAACTATGAGTGCAGCCACAGTCTTAAAATCCCTAAAAGCTCAGAAGGTCAAGGATGGCCAGTTCACGTAAGCCAATCACACAGAACCTCACAAGGGGTTTGGGGGCACAAATATTTAAGGTGAAAAAAAGATTCTGATGTTGACAGCGACATCAGCAGGAGGTCAGAACGCTCCACAGGGCCCCAGAGCCAGCAGCCACAGACAAAGCAAATGTGTGACCAGGGGCACAGAGCACCTCGCAAAGCCTTCACAGAACCCCCTTGGAAGTGTGTGCGGGCTCCGAAAGCTCTGGAGTTCTCTCCCACTGGCGAGTGGGGGCTTTTCTGGGTGCTATTTCAGGGAAAGCCTTGAATGGCTTCCACCAAAACTCTTAAAGGACATGTAAAGACGTTTAAAGATGTTCAAAAGGGGTTAAAAAATAAATAAATAGATAAATAAAAGGATGCTAGAGCAAGGTCAGACCTGCGCAAGGACCTGCTCACTGCTTTCTGGTGGTCAGCCCGCGTTTACGGAACGCTGGTGAGACGCCAGGCGCCACGCCAAGCACGCTGCACCTGTTCCCTCCATCATCCAAGGTCACGATGTCTGCCCCCACTGTCCTCTGACATCGGGGCTCTGAGGAGTCTACCTTTCCAGATGGAGGGAGCAAGGGCAAGAAGATCGCCCACCCCCTGATCATGCAGCTAGGGGAGGAGGAGCCCGGGGCCACGCCTGGGCCATGTGACAACAGAGGACAGGCCTCGAGACCACCAGGCCGGCCCCCTGTGGCGGGCGCAGCTGCTCCAAGTCCCTGTTCTTTCGCAGAGGCAGCGGTCCGCCCGACAAGAGATTCTCTGAGGTCAGTGTGGAGGTGAGCTGTGCTTCTGTGCCTCCCCAAGAAAGGACACAGGTCCCAAGCGCCTGGTGTTACCTCAGGGTTCTGGAAGGGACTTAACTCTCAAGTTGCCCTGGGTGTAGAGCTCCGCATCCCTGCCCAGGAGATGCTCTCTTGGATGTGGGTTGGGCTACGTTGTCTGAGAGCAATGACGCCCAGTCTTCACTTGAGCACTTTCGATCTGGAAATCTGTCATTGTCCTCTAAATACCATTTTTCTCGCCATGCCCAACGCACAGCAGGTGCCCCATCAAATGTCTGCTGGGGCAGTATCTGGTTGAAGGCCAGGCAGCACCCCGGGACCCTGTGGACCAAGACACGGACCTCCAGGTCCCCCACCACACTGACCTCACCCAGGCCAGGCCATGCGTCTCTGCACGGACACAGCCATTCACTGTTCTTCTCTCCTCATGCATGGGGAAGTCTCCAGACAGTCAGGCAATCAGGCACAGGCTGCTAGGCAAGGACAATAAAGAACCAGGGGCTGCCCAAAGCTTCTAGGTTTTCTGACCAAAACATGGTGGCCATGCCAGACATGCTTAGTTCCGCGTAAATAGTGCCTCTCCAGCAGATGTGGCAATGGGTCAGCAAGTGGGTGGCTGTTTTCCAGTCCTTCTGGGAAGGCTTTTGACAACAGTAAATTTTTCCCCGTGAAAGAAAAGAAAATCCTGTCTATTTCCCATTTTGGAACCAAATCTTGGGAGACGTTAAATATAAGACTAATTCTAAAATTTCAAAGAGCACGGTATACGTTTCGTTTAAAAAAGGCCAGGGTCCCAACGTTTATGAGGGAGTCACAGGATTGCAAGGAGAAGCCTTGGCTCGAATGGTCTGTTAAAACAGTGTCGATGTGTCGATGCTGGGCAGCTGGCAAGAAATGGGAAAACGTCCGCACACAGCCAGGAAGGTCCCTGCTGAGGCCCTACCGAGGGAGGACGGCTAATATTCCCGCCAGGAGCGGAAGCCAGGAATGGGCAGGAGACCTCCCACCTCCCAAGTCGGTGACATCTGAGCTACTACGGACAGCTGGGGCTGAGGGGAGCCATGGTGGCTAATGGTGATGGTCACAACCAGCGGCGGTCATCACCAAAGGTGGGTATGAAGCAGACAATGGGGAATTGAGGAAAACAAAACGATGCCTTCTACCTTTTCTTTCCCCATTTACTTAGAGAGTGTGATGTATTTCTGTGACAAGGCTGGAATAACTGAACTGCGGGCCGGTCTACTTTCTGGCATCTACGAAATTATCACTGGAGCCAACATAGCGTCAAAGACTGAGCTTCCTTCGAGAGACCACACTCCCTAGGCAAGGTCTTCGAAAGCTGGACCTATCGTCCTTCATTCGTGGGTACTATTTCAAATATTAAAGGAAAGCCCTAACACCACCACGAGAAATGGCAGAGGTCAGCCAACGATGGCCACCTGTTTTTGTCAATAAAGTTTTATCGGCACTCGGCCACATTTATTGGTTCATATAGTATCCACGGCTGTATCACGCTACAGCTGTAGATCTGAGTAGTTACAACAGAGACTGTGTGGCCTACAAAACCTAAAATACTTATTCCCTGGCCTTTCATGGATGAAGTGTGCTGACCCTGGCTATGGAACGTGGCTGGTAAGGCTTGGATATAGAAAGAAGTCAACGCCAGTTGGCCTCCAAGACAGGAAGTTAGTTGATTTTCTCTTTTTCACACGTGTCTGGAAGAGACAGGTCCCTGGGCAGGCTGAGGAGGAAAGTTCTCCCCTCTGCTACTGTCGTCCTGCTATGGAATCCGCCACTGAGATGGCAAAATTATGGTTAAAACCAAGATCCTACTATACGTAATGGTCCCTAAGATGAGTGAAGGGCCCCTGTACTCCTGTGCAGCATGCTGGGAAGAGAGAGGACGGGTGATGTCCCAAAGGAGAGTATTATTAAATGAACGAATGAATGAACAACCAGGCACATTTGTGCTGCTGACACTGGAGCCTCCCTTTCTTACAAGCGAGTGTGTGTCGCTACAGCCATCCCTATTCCTGGCCGGCCATCTCACAGGGCTGGACATTCGGTCCCAAGGAGAAAAAAGCAAGAACGTGTCTCTGGAACAATCTCATCCATCACCAAGTCCCAGTGAGGGGAAATTTACATCATGGGGACGCTCACTGGCTGTTTCACACGTTCTCTGATACATCAAGGCTCCCAAGTCATGCCATCAAGATGATTTACCCTAAATCTACTTGTAGTTTCAAGTCATAGAAAAACGCGATTCCTAACAGGACAATCGGAACTTGAGGTTTCCACCCAATTTCAAGCAAGGCAAATCTAAATTTCCAGAAAGGGGTTGGAATTCTTCATCTCCTGAAATAGCAAGGCCAAGCCTTACAAAATATGCTAATGGAAGCAACTGTATAAAAGTAGGAGATGCGCCAAATGGCTCATTGAGATCTTCACCACGCTTAACTTTCTAAAAAAATAAAGTAAAATAAAATAAGGTAAAAGCAAGCTGTCTCATACCTACCACATACGTCCGGCACCATCTGGCCTGCTAGGCCTTTCTCTACAGCCTAGTCCCCAGACACCCTCTCTTCAAATGTCCTCCTTGGCAGATCCTTCGAGGGAAAAACTACATCTAAAACTTTCTATGTACAGAACTCACATAATCAAGTTAGAAATGGTCAATAAAAGATCTCAAAATCAAATCACGTCTACATCACCAGGAAGGGCACGACACATTAAATGTGTCCCTCGGGGTTTTTAGCTCACAGGCCATATATTCTAGAAGAGCTTTCTTCCTAAAAAAAAAAGAAGACTGGGCCCAGAGTGCACACATTTAAACTGCAACAAACAAAACCCAACCTAAACACATAAGACATGACATTTGCTCCAAAAATTTAAATGAATGTGTCCGTTTCTCTACCCAAGTCAACAATCTGAATTCGTTTCTTACGCTGCTTACATCCAAGAGTTTATTTCCAATTACACATTATTTCCCATTTGCTACATTGTTCTTCCTTTTTGGTTTGATGCCTGGAACTCTCAAAATTTTATCAGTGGTAATTCCAGGCACTTTAACTACCTCGACTCTAATGGTTCCAGTAGATTCCAATTCCCTACATGTAATAAAAACAATTTGCATCACAGATTTTTTTTCCCGCACAGCACAGCAATTGAATCAATTGTTTTTCTACCCCTTGACTGAGCATTCCCAGCACTGCGAGATGCACTGGTTTTCACAAATGAATGGACATCAAGTAATCCTCCACAGAAATAAATAGAAATCTCTTGATTGGTGAGGCCCATGATCTGGTTCTTTGATTTTGTCCTATTCAGTCCTTCCACTAACCTCACTTCAGTGAAACTCTTTATTCAGTCCTCACGCTTCAATGGGATGTGTCCCATGTAAAAACCGTTATTTGTAATAACCTGGCATTTCTTACAGCCATCTGAGAAGACCAGCTTGCTTTCCCTAAACATTTCTGAATATCTCCTGAATACTTCTGGGGGAATTTTGACCATCTAAGTAGTGTTCTGTGACAAGAGCCATGAGGCAGTTTCAAACATACACACACACACACACAAACACACATACATTTTTAAAGGATTTGGATTATGTTTTTTATTGAAATAGGAACAAAGTCCTCCCAATTTAAAGAAATAGCTCTCTTTGTCCGGCTGAAGGAAGTGAGGCCAACTAACGAAGTTGAGGTCAATTTATAAAGTTAAGTTTAATTTCTATTCTTAATCATAATCCAAATAATCCTCCAAAGAAGTAATGATCCAAAGCTAGAATTCTCACTGGGCAATAAGACCCCAGTATTTAAGAGGCAGGTATAGCCCTTAGCACCAACTACTAAAAACAAATGCGAAAGGAGGAGTAGAGAGGGGGGAAAAATAGATGTGCGTGAAAAACTGTGTGGGAAGTGACAAAATGTACAGGATTAGATTTCGGAAATTAAATCCCTTGCTGAAAGGCTTAAAAGAAAAACACAAAAAACCCAGATCCACCGGCTCAAGAATTATATAATGCCTTCTCCAATTATGTCAAAATTTTCAATGTACATTTCAAAGAAACCAACATTTATCTTGTAGATTTCAAATGAAATCAGAGTGACAGGCAGGCAGAAACATTTGTGACTGTCACTTCATGCCTGTGTGTGTGCGTGCGTGTGTATGTGTGTGTGCCCAGAATGACAATGGGCGAGCAAACTGGGAAATGACAAAGATGATACTTGTCTGGGTTTTTGACTTGGGTGCAGCTGGCATGTGAACTTGTTCGTCTAAATTAAGATGAGCAGATAAGCCGTCCTCCAGATCGGCATAAGTGGTCCCGCAGTGACCACAGCCCCCGTGGTGGCAGCGGACACACATGCCCAGGCCCGTGTGCTTACTCACGCCTGAATTCTACATGTGACGGCAGCTTGTGCTCACCTGCCATTTCCAAATGACCTCCACAGCTAGTGTTTATCCATGTTGGCAATTTTTAAAGTTCCGCCAGGCATTGTCTCTTGCTTCTGATTTTGTCTCTGAAACCGTGGCTAACTAGCTAACGAGGTTTTGCCTATAGACGGTCGATGCCGGTAGTACAGCCTGTAGATATGGTGTTAAATAGTATTTAATTTCTGTAAAATAACAGCCGTCCGTAACTAAATGAGGATGAGCTATGCAGTTGTGCAGTAAGGATTTTATCCTGGTTTCATGCCCCTTGCTTGCTTTTGGAGAGGAAAACAAAAAAGGTATGGTTTTGCAGAGACCAAGATGGTTTTATTAATGGTTTTTCAATGGTTACTTTGATTTATTAATATGGCAAGTACCATATTAATAAAAAAGTGGGCACTACATGAAATCATCTGTTTTAGGAAAACATCGCTGTGAACCGTGAGAGGCTAGTACGTTATTAGGCCCTTGCAAAGTTCATCTCTCATCATCACGGAAATCAATCGTTACTTTTATCTCCATTCCTCAGCTTCATAAATACTCCCCAGAGCTTCTCTTATTGCTCTTTGGCCACTCATATAAATTAAAAATACATACATACGAGAAAAGGCCAAGTTTCTGTTTTGTTTCATTGTGGGGGGGAGGTAGGTTTCATGCAGGGATTGAATTTAACTGCCAATTTTAAAATTACAATACTTAATGGCACTGAAATACACACTTCAAAATGGTTACAATGGCAAACTTCATGCTATGCAGATGTCATCAGACTCTGAAATTTAATTAGTTGAAAAAATGAAATAATGAAATTGCGCTGCTTACAAAACGATGTTATTAAAGTACCATGTACGGGAGAAATTCTGCATAAACACAAGCAGCTTTCTACCCAAGCCTGCTGTTAGGCTCAAGCATATGAAATTGCCGTGTTTGTAGGTGTAAAATGGTTGGCTATTTCAGACAGCTGAACCAACATCTTCCTAAGTCAAACTGAGTTGTGCTCCCGCCCTGCAAAATCACTATTGTTTTGTGCCTGTCGGTCGATCTCAGGGCCGTGGGAAATAACCTTGGCATGAAGGCTGGTGATATTAGAGCCATTGCAGGTGTAGTACGCATTCCTGCGCCTTAGGAGAGTCTGTAACTTTGCCTGCGGGAGACAGGTGAGAGGCATCTCACCGCATTGTAATTTAACAGTGGCTGAGCGCATTCTACGGGCTACCACGCTTGAGATCAGTTTTTATCTAGGAAAAAAACAGATGAATTTTAACTTCTACTTTCTGTCATTTTTTTTTACTGCAAAACACTTACTTCTCTAAAAAGGCCATTCCCTATGTCAGCATTGTGATAAGATTCCCCTGTAGGGACAGGACCTTTACCAATTCTCCTCCTCCAAATCTCCAAGTCATAAACGGCAGGGGACCCCCCCCCCCCTCCATCAGCACCAGGGCCACAGAGCTGATGTCCCCTCTCTGAAGCTCCCACTGTAAATGGTTATCACATGTCACAGTCAGGACCCGGTGCATGGAAAGAACTATCATACTCAATAAGAAAACTAGAAAATGTCCAAAATCACTACGGCATTAGCGGAACCAAAGCCATTTAGTTTGCCCCCTTCCCCCCGCCCATTTCTTCCCCAGCATTAGCAGAAAACAACGCATTCCATGCCCCTGGAATATAACATGCAGAACGGTGGAACCTAAGTTATACCTCATTATATTAATGGAAAAAAAAAAAAAAAAACACACCCAAAAGACCGTTTCCCCAGTTCAGCTACCCAAGGTGACAAACTGCGGACATCCTGGGAAATCCCACACTAGGTAAGAAGATCTGGAACAGGACTGGGCTGAAGGAAGGCTGCTCTATTAATTTAACATCAGCCTACAGGCAAAAACCACCCTGAAAGCAAGACCATGCCAGAGGGATTGTTTCAGAGCTATTTTCCAAGAGACACAAAACCGGGCTACCCCTTTGAAAGCACCCCAGTGAAAAGCTGGAAACAGGCTATTGTCAGAGCGCTGGGTACCTTTTCTCTCTTGGCTTTGTTCAGTATTTTCCTCGGCTGCAGTTTCCATGGCTGGCTTCATACCATCCACCAAAAATGCTTTTCCCCGCTCCCCCAACACACACTTTTCCCCTCCTCTTCCTTTTCTTTTGGGCTCCCCTCCGTCTCTTATTTACACCGCGTGATTGAGAGGTTCTGTTCTTCCCTACAGTAGATTACAGTCCCTTCCAAGATGCAAAAGGCTCGGCAGCGTCCGTTTCCCCTCTGCCTACTGGTCCACAAAGACGGCTGCCAAGGAGCCGGCAGCCGCACGTCAGCGAGGATCCCAGTTAGAACGCGGCCATCCTGCGCCCAGTGCCACTGCGGCTCCCCGGGGGACGGCCGCGCCCCCCGCCCGCCTGCCCGCGCCGCCGCTCGCTCCCGGCCAACTGCACCCACTGAATGCTAATCAGCTCTCCCAGGGAGGAACAGATTTGTGACATCAGAGGACGGGATGTGGAGGAGAAGGGGAGGGAGGGGGGGAGAGAGCGCGTGCGAGCCCCCTCCCACCACGTGACTCAGCTGGTCGGCTGTCTCTTCCCGCTGCAGAATGCCCGGCTTCCATCCCTGCAAACTCCTTCCTCATTGGGGGACCCCCTCGTGGGGCATCACAGGCTGCTCAAGTTCATTGACCCCACCCCAGCAGAATACAGTCAGAGGACCAGCCCAGGGTCTCTGTTGCATTCGCTTTCTTTAGTATTTGTCTTTCACGCCATCTCTAGCTAGCTAGCTAGACTTAAAGTATATATATATGATAATATTGGTATATAATTATATGTTAGATACATATCATAAGATACAGACTAAAGGGGCGCCTGGGAGGCTCAGTGGGTTAAAGCTCTGCCTTCAGCTCAGGTCATGATCCCCGGGGGTCCTGGGATCGAGCCCTACATCGGGCTTTCTGGACAGCCTGCTTCCCTTCCTCTCTGCCTGCCTCTCTGCCTACCTGTGATCTCTGTCTGTCAAATAAATAAAATCTTAAAAAAAAAAAAAAGCATTTACCATTAAAAAAAAAAAAAGACATATTAAAGAGGGGAGGAAAAAAAATACCTAAGAGGGAAGAAAACCCATAACATGGCCACAGCTGTATGCAATGTGGCATCAGGATTATAACCCCTTCCCTGTCTGCAACCAACATTTGTGCCAGAAAGAAACTTGAGCTCGAGCCCAATTCATAAAAAGGTATCCCTCCATATTTAAAAGTAAGCATGACACTGTCCAAGTCCGTCCAGCTGACATTTTGGTGACTTTTTGGAATGAAAATGAAAATAGAATGCTTTTCCTTCCTGGCCATGAGTAGTTCTATAGAGGGTTTTATTCATTAGAACCGCTCCCTCAAGGTCAAACAGGTGTTTTCATCAAGAGCGGTCTCAATGTTATTGCGCCGATGACGGCGACCTGCTGGTTTCACGAGCCTCCCTGTGCATGTATCCAGACACTTTGGGACCACAGTTCTCAATGCATCCAAGCACAGAAAATCCTTTCTCTTGGTCATGAGCTGTATGTTTCCAAGCATCGCTGGTTTCTGTGCCATGATTTAAGGATTTGGTTGACCCACTTCCCTTCACTGTCTCTATTAAAGATATTTATAGAAACTCAAGTCAACTACAGGGATGAATCCTGAAAACCACAGGGTGAAGGGTTCTCTGACCCTAGCAGCTGGCCAGCTGGGTGGGTTGAGCGCCCACCTTAGAAGCAAACATCAAGACAAGTTAGAGGCCACCCTACCCCCACCCCATAAAAAACTCTTCCAAGGTTTGATGCTTTGTTGCTCAACGCTTACAAAGGAAAAAAAAAAAAAAAAAAAAAAGCGTGAGATCCCAAATCAAAATCCTCCAACAACCTGATCTTTTAATGCCTTAGTGTGAGATAATCCCCCAAACCTTCTACATTCCATACCTCTGGCCCCTGGTAAGCCAGAAAAGATTTTGAGAACTCGTTTAGCCTGTTTCAACGTTTTCTTCTGATGTTACTTCTCATTTTTCACCTTAGCCATGCTCTGGGAAGTCCACACCCACAGTCAACTATTCCTTTAAATGATGGGTCCGGACAATTTGACGGTCTCCTGGCGAGAGAAGTGAGAAGCATGGCGGCCTCAAACTCCAGACAGAAAGAGATTCGTCTGTGATCTAACTACGTCCACGGGAAAACCTGATGATGCATCCACACAGGATGGCCTTATGCATTTTTGCAAAGACTACTTAAGTGCATTCGGAGCAAAAGATGACAATTGTGACTTTGCAGTGGGCTTCTCCCTCGGTAGTTTAGGGGAGAATGAAGACCAAAACAAAATGCAACTCAGCACCAAAAGGGGCGATCACGGCTAGCTATGCAATTGGTTTTCTTTTAAAAGCATCCAGCAAAACCACTCAATTATACAACGGATGGAACACTTTTGGCTCTTACTTAAGAATATTATTGTTAGATATTGTTAAAGGGGGAAGGCAGAATACAGAAAAGGGTATACATTAAATACAGAAGCCATTTTCAATTTAAGGACAACTCTGGTTCTGTATCACAGTCTTAGAAATCAAAACCACTGGACAAAATATTCACAAATTCTGTAGGTGATAGCTTGATCTATGTTCCCCTTGAAGAACAACATGCAGACAAGCAAGTCACCGTTTCTGCCTTGCTCACAACTTCCCCATACTGTTTTCATTAGGCTGATAACAAAGGACCATTTGCTAAAAGTTACCTCTACCAACAGCCTCAAAATCTCACTGATGTTTATGAAAAACCAACCGAGCTGGAAAAAAGCACGATAGAAAAATTGTCAACAGCAAGAAAGAAGAGCATACAGTTATAACATTTCTGGGGTCTGCCCCCATTTTTGGCTGGAACGATTAGATACATATAATGAGTAGGATGGGAGAGGTCTTCATAAAGCTGGAAAATATTCTTTGAGCCCCCTGAGTTGGTCAGTCTGACTGAAGGACAGACTACTTCCGAAAGCCAAGACGGGAATAGCAAATACTGACGCAAAATGGACCACACAAAACTGTGAACACGGACTAAGAACAGAAGCTTCACAAGTTTCAACACTTGCAAGTTGTCTGCAGAATTCTAGCCAGTTCCATAAGCATGCATGGACTCGCCTTCCAAGCGCTAACTTAACAAGACGATGCCGGTCTCCGCGTCACCCACAGACTGATGGGCCCCAGAGAAGCCTCTGAAACCAGGGTGATCCTACTGGCTACAGGTCCTCTAGTATCACAACAAAGAAGATGAGAGGAGGGAAAAAGAGAACTTGGGGAAAGCTTTGCAGAGCAGACCTGAGCGGAGCTGGCTACTGCTGTATGGTTGGGAATGGCCAGGTAAGAGAGGGTAGGGAAGGGTGGAGAAGGGAAGGCAAGAGTAGAAAAGCCCGGGGCAGGGCAGGGTGGATAAGAGCAGGGAAAGGTAGAGAAGGGAAAGGTAGAACAGGGAAGGGGAGAGCGTCCCTGGAAACATGGAAAAGCTCACAAACAGGAAAACGGTACTGTCGGCGTGTGGGGAGGTGATTTTTCCGACAGAGGGTCTAAGAGCACATTGGGGGTCTGGAGCGCGTAGGAACTGGAGGGTGGTAGACCGGGAATCAGGTAGGTGGGCCACCTTGCTGATCCCAGAGGCTGATGGGGGAGAGAGGGAAGGCACGAGAACAGGTCTGACCTGCGCTTTACCAAGCTCATCGTGTTGCTCACGAAGTTGGCAAACAAGCCACCGTGGGGGCCGAGCTCTGGCGCCGGGAGACCCTGGTGACCTCACACTGGATACGTGTGCCTGGGAGCGGAAAAGGCACGAGAGGCAATCTGGAGTTTCCAGCGTGGATGGGTGAGGACATGGTCTTGGTCCCCCGGCACACCGGAGGTCCTCTGCAAATATATTTTAAATGACCGGTAAGAGACAAAGATTAAAAACACAGAGATGAGAATTTAAGGAACACGGTCTTTTGACTATAAAGGAAAAGGGAAACCGTGAAAGGGAGGGTCAAAGAGGCTAAGGGTGGAAAATGCAAGAAGTAAGGGAATGAGGCCGAAGTGGAAGGAGAGGAATAGAAGACGGTCCGCGAAGGGCAGAGCGTCGATCTGGGGACAGTCCCGTGCGGGGAGTGTCCCGTGTGGTCCAATACCATAGAAGGAGCAGAGAGGATTAGGACCGACAAGCAGAAAGTATCTTTTTACCACTGCTCAGTCACTGGAACTTCCAGAAGAGTCTGGGTCGAGTGATGGCAGGGGAGGAACAAGACACCTAAGGCTTCTCCACCGGCCTTCCTCTCCAGTTAGGATGCTCCCCGGGGACACTGTCTTTCCATGACTACTTCCCAGGTTTGTTACGAACGGTTTGGGCCCACACTTCCCCCACATGCTTGCTCGTGTGCAGGGTGGGCGGGGGAACCACACCAGCAAGCAGCCTCACACCAGCGGGACGTCCTACAACTCAAGTCAATTCTGACACTCGCTACCCAGGGGCAGCATTGGGGTCCCACAGGTTAAGGGCTCGGTCCCATAAGACTACCGCCCCCCACCCCCCGTTCCCCATCGCCACACACCCCTGCAAATTCAGGTGCCAATTCCAAGTCTGGATGTCACTCAGCTACAGATCGGAGGCTCCAACGACCCCCTTCCTTCTCGGATTCAATTAATTTGCTAGAGCAGCTTCTGGAACTTAGAGGAGCATTTTACCTACTAGGTTAGGGGTTTATTATAGATGATACAAAAGAACACGAACCAAACGCTAAAGGAAGAGATGCACAGGGACAAGGTATGGGGAAATGCACCAAGTTCCAGGCCCCCTCCCAGCACAGGACTGTCCCCAAATCTCCAGGTGTTCACCCAGTCCTTTTGGGTTTTCATGGAGGCTTCACTACAGAGGCACAATTGATTAAATCATTGGCCAGAGGTGGAGATTTGGGTTGGAGGTTGGGGGGGAGCATGAGGCAGCCAGGACTGGGATGGAAAGTTCCATCACTCTAAACACATAGTTGGCTCTACCGGTAGCAGACTCCCAACCTCAGCTTTCTTTCTGAAGTCAGTCACCTCGTTAACATAAAAAAGACACCTGTGTGGCTCTCCATTGCAGGAAATTCCAAGGCTTTCAGGAGCTCTGTGCCCCCAGTGAAAACCAAACCAGTGTATATATATATTTTTTAATAATCAATCACAATTCCACATGGCTCCTAGTAAATTTGCCTTACGTATCTCATATGTCTGTGATCCAAACACGGATGGCAGTGTAGAACGTAACAAGACCACGGTGAGAGATGCTCAGGTGGGTCCCCTATGGACGTCATCCTCGTCAGGTGACTGGTTCGTTCGTTTGTTCGTTCACATGTTCATTCATTCGTTCACTCATTCATTCAATCAAGGTTCATTAAAGCACCCACTGCAGGCCAGAAAGTGAGTCACCATTCTATGTTACGTGACTGTGACTGTTCAGTCAACTGGGAATTGGTCGAGAATGGGATAAGCGCATGAGACTGCACAATACTCTACTTACATAGCCTTATCAAGGTCACGAGACTACCCATCAAGTTTGTCAATGCTTATTCCTTCTGATGTGGGAAACAGAGGCAAAAGAAAAAAATGAAATGTCCTTAGTGCCCACAGCCCATGGACAAGTCCTTGCGACAGGCAGAGTGACCTCCCTCTAGAGACTCAGCTGCCTCGATGTTGACACTTTGCCAGGGGCAATCTTAGCCCACAACCTGGGATCCTTTAACATACAGAAATTCCTCTGGAAACTTCCTTGATCTCTACCACCCCCACATGTGTTGCTGATCACCTCCCAAGCATACGGCCCACT
>NC_081575.1:114232946-114277257 GCF_022355385.1 Mustela nigripes | reverse complement strand
TCATGACCTGAGCTGAAGGCAGTGGCTTAACCCACTGAGCCACCCAGGCGCCCTTAAAAGTAAAATCGTACTGGGCCAAGACAGTGTAACGGAAAAGACAACATAAATCTTTGGAAATCAATGCTTGTTAACATCAATTTATCTCTTTAATGAAAAGCCACTGATAAAGCATGCCATTGGATTAAGTGAGCTAATGCATGCCACGGGCTTTGCACAAGAGCTGGGAACACTCAATAAAAAGTAGCTGTTATGATTAATAGGCAGGACCAGAGTGGGGTTGAAAATGCTTTTTTCACGAAGGCAATAAAGCTCCAGGATTGAACTTGTCAACCAGCCCCAGCCATGGCATAATGCATGGATATCGGTCACCTGCTCCACCCGCTCCCAGGGGAGAACTGAGGATTATGGGAAATTCCCAGCTCCCCAGCTGAGATCTCACTGATTCTTGCCCACTCAGAAAAGTAGATCAAAGTGCAAGAGAGGGAAGGCAGTGCATGGTAAGAACAGATGCATACACTTATCCCGATAAGAAGGAAATCTATGCACACCTCCATGCTTTCTTATTAGCAACAGATTGGAACCTCTCACCAAGAACTGCAGCGTGAGTGTGATCCGTCCCACGGCTCAGAATGGCTGCTTTGGGGGCGCCTGGGTGGCTCAGCGGGTTAAGCCTCTGCCTTCGGCTCAGGTCATGGTCCCAGGGTCCTGGGATCGAGCCCCGCATCGGGCTCTCTGCTCAGCAGGGAGCCTGCTTCCTCTCTCTCTCTGCCTGCCTCTCTGCCTACTTGTGATCTCTCTCTCTCTGTCAAATAAATAAATAAAATCTTACAAAAAAAAAATAAAAAAAGAATGGCTGCTTTGGGGGAACATGAAATGCCAACCAGCACTTAGAATGTTTTAAAAGAATCCAAGCTGCTGTTGCTGTTGTTTTATCACCAAAGAAGAAAGCCTCCCCGATGTTTGTGATGACAGAGAAAACTAAGCAAATTCCTGATTGAGGCCAATTCCTCAAGTCCCAAAACTAAACATGAGTTTGTAGCCTTGTTTTCTTAAATGCCTGTTTCTGATGGTTGGCAGAGAAAGGATAAATGGAACACGGTACTGTGAAACTCACGTGTATTTAGAAAATCTAACATCTTAATTTTTTTCTTTTTTTAAGACTTGAGAGAGAGGTGCACACGGTGGGGGACGGGCTGGGCAGAGGAAGAGAGTGTGGAGCCCACACTGGGCTTGATCCCACCACCTCTGAGATCCACAACCTGACCGGAAACCAAGAGTCAGAGGCTTAACCGACTGAACCACCCAGGTGACCCATGGACATTTTTATTTCTAATTGGCCACCCTGATAATTAGCTTGTTTAAAATGTCAAAAATCCTATTCGCTGTGTAACCTTTTCTGCTGCTCACAGAACAGCTTCATGGGTGAAAGTGACAGGTAATTTGTCACATTCACTCCCAATAGCTGATCAGTCGATATGTTAATTTCCTGGTGTATTTATTCCTTTTTAAAAAGTTATTTCTTTTTCACTAATGACTGCTAATTTGGTAATATTAAAAAAGAAAGGAGATCTCAATTTCAAACCTGTTAACCCCAAACTTGTTTTAATACATTCCGTAGGGTAAAGACGGAAATTACTTCATAGTTTAAACTGTTATCGTGAATAAAAAGCAGTCAGTTCACATATCTGCTTTACTCCCTCTCACTCGGGCTGCCCTAATGGTTCTTGGTCTGAAACCTCTGCCTAAAATCTCACCTTCTGAACTTCTCAGCCGGAACATCTGTATTTCTTTCCCTTTCTTTCTCATTCAGAAAAAAAAAAAAAAAAAAAAAAAAAAAAATCCAGATACCTCATTATTTCTCAATTAAAATTATACTAAGGCTTACAGTTGAAAGGGCACAGAAGGTGATGAAGGCCAATTCTTTCCTTTTTAAAGACTTCTAATTTACTGCTAGCAACACCGAAAAGCAGTTCCAAACCTTTTAACTCTTCCTACCTCTTTGGTTTGCTTGACACCCATTTCTCAAGCTCCAGTCACGTGCCAGGGATTGTGCGGGGCCCTGTGAGGCTAAGAAGAGAGAGGGGGTGGTTGGCCGTCGGATCAGCTAAGGGGATCTTGGGAGCAGAAGGACACAGACATTCGCTTCTGATGAGCAAATAGCCACCTACTCCATGGTGTGGGGGCACCGTCACCAGAATGGACAGTCCACGAGCACAGGTTTCACATCCAGTGCGTTCCCCAGCACGGGCCCAGCATCATGGGACAACCAGAGGGACCAGGTTCTCAGCTTCCCAGAACACACACACAACCCACTGCGGGAGGGCGGGAGGAACTGGGGGGTGGGTGGCTACGGGGCCGGGACGGAACAAAGCTCATCTCCCCGGAGAATGGCGGTTTAAGGCTGGGGGCAGGTCGCGAGCGCCAAGGAGGACATCTAGAGGAAAGGCGACCTGGGTGGGTACCTGCGGGATACGGAGCAGCGGGGATTTCACACTGTCTTCTTGAGCCCCAGACCCCACTGTACGAACTGGGAGTTCACCATTTTCCCCAAAGCCACCTGGGAAGCAAGTTCCTCAAAACCTCTAATTAGGACCCAGATCTTCACCTGCAGAGCCCGGTCATATTCAGTCCACACACCTTCAAGTGACATAAGAGAGTAAGTAAGAATGTAGCAAAGTGAGGCATTAACTATAGGTCAGCGGAGAGAAAAGCGAGTCCCTTACGTGTGCCTTTCTCAAAGCCAGCATTATACAAGACTTCTTCCAAGCTGCCATCATTATCAGAGGCTGCCTGAACCCTTAACTCTACAAGGGGTTTGAGTATCTGAGTTTCAAAACGGAGGCAAGAAGTCTCGTTTGCAGGGGTTTGCTTAACTCCCAGTTTCATTCAACTTCTACAGTTTAAAAAAGATGTATTTATTTGTTTTACAGAAAGAACTCATGGGGGGGGGGTGGGCAGAGAGGGAGGGAGAGGGAGAGAGAAAGAATCCCAGGCCAACTTCAGGCTCAATGTGGAGTCTGACGTGGGACCCAATCTCACAACCGCATCTGATCATGACAAAAGCCGAAACCAAGTCAGGTGCCCAACCGACTGAGCCATCCAGGGAACCCCTCAACTTTTGCATTTTTGTTGTGAAACGTGTGAGTGGATGATCACTGCTAGATGTACAAAAAAAAAATGCTGAACACGGGACACCTGGGTGGCTCATTTGGTTGAGCAACTGACTCTTGGTTTCCCCTCAGGTTGTGATCTTGGCGTCGTGAGATCGAGCCCCACATGGGACTCTGCACTAAGCACAGTGTCCTTAAGACTCTGTCTGACCCTCTCCTCCCTCTCTAAAATAAACAGGATCTTTAAAAAAAAATTCTCAACAAGATTCTGTATCAACACACACACACACACACACGCACACACACACTACCAAGAACAAGGTGCTCTTGAATGCCGATCTTACGCCACGTGTCGAGGTTAAACAAATGAACAAACAAAACACGTGTTAAACCACTGCTTTCTGATGTGAGTTTGAATGAGACAAGTCCTGGGCTTGCCACCATCACCAGTTGGTACTTTAAGTCACTAAAATTAGGTGGCGGATCTGCTTCTTCACCGTGATTTCTTGACCCACTGATTTTAATCAGAAAAATAGATTAATGGTGGCTGCTGAGCGAGCGGCTGATTTTACTGCGAAACCGTGCTTACCATACCAATGAACAAAACCCAGACCTTAACTGGAAGAAACAAATCCACAGAGCTTGTCATTTAAAACCTGCTTGCATCCAGTCCGGGAGCTACTTCTCTTGGAGAGGTGAGCAAATGAGCTCTAACTGCGGTTTCTAGCCAATGAAGTTCCCTGGGTGTGAATAACATCCCCTTGTTTACAGTGCAAAGATTAAGCAGCTTTTCTGAATTTATGGTGAAGAGAAACAAAGATGCCACCGCAATGGAGACATCCTATAATTCTGTTCCGCACGGAAGGCGCGCCCCTATCAGTATCTACTAAGCACTCAGCGCAAACCTAGAATTCAATTAACATTCATTTTCTAGCTTCAAACGGTGGTATAAGACTCACGATCACGTGCGGCACAGCCGCCACTACAAGTATACATGACAAATATACAAATTGCCTCCAATGAGTCATGTGAAATTTCAATTGGGAAGCACTTTTGTTGGTCTTAATGGCTATTTGGCAATGCATGCATTATTCCTCAGTTATAAAATTCGCACATTTAAAGAACTAACTGAGCTAAACCATGCCCACAGGAATTAAATCAGTGCACTTCCCCGCATAAAAATCAGCCATTCGGAGCAGGGAGGAAAACATTTTTTCCTATTGCTGAACGTGGGATTCCACATCCAATACTGTCTTCTCACTGTACGGGGATCCCGGCTAACTCTGCCACCTAAAAATCAAAGTTGAACACAGACAAATCTAAATACACATCCAAGGACAGCACCAAATGACTAAGCTGAAGACAAGACAAAACAACAAATTCAAGCGCGAGAAGGCTGCCTTGGCGAGCGCAGGGATCCTGGATAACCCTGCAGTCATGGCCTTGACTTAA
The DNA here is from genome assembly GCF_022355385.1 of Mustela nigripes. Classification (NCBI taxonomy): domain Eukaryota; kingdom Metazoa; phylum Chordata; class Mammalia; order Carnivora; family Mustelidae; genus Mustela; species Mustela nigripes. Next base: position 114,272,695 of record NC_081575.1, on the reverse strand, counting down.
TCAAGTTTTTGCCATTTCAAACGGCCCATTTCTTTTTTTCTTGGCTCTGCCTTGTAAGTTCCCTGCCCCGCCACCCTGAGTCCCTAGCACACAGTCTTCCCGCAAGCGGGGCGGCCCCAGTGCCCTGGAGAAGCGGGCTGTCTGGCAATAAGAGGCAACGCCTGGGTGGGGGGTTGGAGGACAGAGCAAAGCCCTGAGAACCCACTCGGCTCCGGCTCCGGGCAGCCCGCGGCCTTGGGGGGCGTCACGGGTGAGCGGAGCTGCCGCCCTATTCATCCCTTTTGTCCCTGCACAATACGGACCGGAGCCTGCTCCATCATCCTTCATATTGCAGCGATGACAGGCCCAGAGAAGACTCGGGAAGGGAAATGGGCCCCAAATTAGCATATTTCTCCCCTCCACACAAAGGAGGCTTTTAAGCTTCTGTTTTTTAAAACCAGCGGAGGGAGAGGAGGAGGGGAGAGGGCTGGGCTGCTCTTAGCAACAGTGTCTGAATGTAATGATTTGCCTGCCTCAAAGCGACCTGCGAGTTTTTCAATTTCCTCTCAAATGGCCTCGAAACTTAGCCGAAAATATTTATTGGGCCACTAGGTAATAAACGTCTTCCCTCTCATTATTAAGTTGCAATTAAACTCAGATTTCAAAAATTAATTATAAACCCTAAAACTTCCTTTTGTCCTGCTGTGGAGTAGGGCACCTCCCTTGCTCCTGGAGAAATTGACAAAAGGAAGAAATTCACTTACTGTAATACTTATTGCGGGGAGGGAGGCTCGGAGGGGACGCTCTTGCCAAGTTTATTTATATGCTTTTGATCTTCAGTAATAAAAAGGGCAGGGGGTGGGCTGAAAGGCACCAGGAACACCCTGATGACCTTGAGACAACAGACCATGGGCTGGGAGCAATGACTTCACCTTGCCTGGCAGGCTGTGTCCCTGTGTTTGCTGAAGACGTCACCTTCGTCTTTGCTAAAGGAGGGCCCTCAAGCCGCAACAGGCTCGGGCTGGCAGAGCAGACAGGAACGTCTGAAAGGTCATAAAAACCATATCAACCCAGTAAACCTCTAAGAGGCCAAAGAAATGATTTGTGTTTCACTCCACCAGATATTAATTCTCCAAAAGATGGAATCTCAATTCAAGGGGGGAGAAATGACTTCTCTGGCTCGGAATGAATGTTTTGAAAGGGCTCTGCCCCTTAACAATAACTCCAAACCATCAGAGGTAATTAAAATGACGCCCTACTCCACACAAGCTCTGGTTCCACCGTTATGGCTCAGGCTGATCCTCAAGGTCCCAGGGGAGGGAAGGCCGGGGAGGCTGGGCGCAGTTAGAGCTCCTTCCTGAGGACCAAGATGGAGCCAGGCACCCGCTCGGGCTAAGCTTGGCTCTGGAAGGCAGCCCATGCGCTCCTGCCTTCTCTCCCTTCTGGAAGGGAGAAGGAGGAGGCTGAAAACGATGGTGAGGCCATCTGCTTTGCCTCCCAACCATGTCCCCACGGAGCTGGCCTAGCATCCTGCCTTTAATAGATGCCTAGACACTGCCTCCTCCCCTAGGCCCATTTTCTCCAAGAGACCCCCAACCCCCTGGCTCCCACCTCCATCTCACTCTCTCCGGCACAGCACCCACATGCCCCCTCGTCTCTCTTTACTGCTGTCTCACTGGCCTACACCGCCCAGCAGCGTGGGCCTCCCCTAAATTCAGCTCTGCTAAGAATGAGAGCCCAATTTAAAAACTGATGTCTGTGAATCACTAGATGGTACACTTGAAACTAACACTGTATGTTAACTCACTGGGATTAAAATAAAAGCTGAAAAATTAGAAGGAAAAAAAATACAGTATTCCAAAAAACACCTGATGCTCAAAACCATAGCTTAATTCTTTCCAATCTGAAATCTGAGCTATAGGTCCAATGCAATCAAGTCAAAATCCTGACCAGCTTTCTGTAGCTACCAACAAGCTAACTCTCAAGCCCTTCTAGAAAGGGTAAAGGAACTAGAAGAGCCAAAATCATTCGGAAAAAGAACAAAGTCAGAGAACTCACATTACCCAATCTCAAGACTTACTCCAAAGCCACACCAATCAAGGCAGTGTGGTTTTGACAAAAGGACACACACGGATCAGCGGAACAGAAGAGAGAGCCCAGAAATAGACCCACATGAATACATTCACTTTTGAAGAAGGTAATTTTATGGGGAAAGAATATTCCTGTCAGCAAATGGTGCTGAAACATTTGGCCGTCCATATGCAAAATACGAAGTCAGACACATATGCGAAAAGGAACTCAAAACGGCTCAGAGCCCACGACATTTAACCTATCAAACTCCCAGAGGAATATACAGGCGGAAATCTACCTGATCTTGGGCTTGGTGACAGGTGTTTCCATCCAACACTGGAAGCAAGATCGACAAACCAACATTCTGCCAAGGTACACTTTATCAGGATGCTAGCTTAGGGAGGTGCCTAGTAATTGGTGTAAACGCTTTTAATGCCTGGGCTTCACCCAGCGGATGAATTTGCGTGAAATACGTCCTCCTGGACGCTGCCCCAGCAGGGTCGGGGCCCGGTGCTGCAGGACAAACAGCCATTACCGCCCCTACCCCGACTCAGAGCTGACGATCCTCCTCGGGGACCCCTGTAGCCGGACCCCCGCAGCCATACGAGCAGGCCCACTTTCTCAAGCCACGCGTGTCCTCTCGCTCACCACCAGTGGCCTGAGGACTTGGTGAGGGCTGGCTCCACATTGGAGACTTCTGGTGTCCCCGGAGCCCTCACTCAGTGCCTGGCGCACGGGCGTCCAGTCAATATTTCAAACCAAACCACTAACCCAGCTACAGGCCTTGCTCAGGCTGCTGTGTCCATTCAAGCGTGGCCTAGCACGCTGGCCCACTGCAGAAGGGGTTCCTTCTCCTCGGGCTTCCTCCTCCTTGGCCACCCCCTATGCTCACCCATCTGTGAGCACGTAAGAGGCTCGGAGAATTAAGGGTCCAGCCTCTCTCAGGAAGTTACACCGCGTCTGATAGAGTAGGGTGGCTCCTCAAGACCCCCCAACACGAAATCGGGGGCGATTCCTTTGCGAAGCTCCCGTGGCTCGTTCACAACGCACACACATGTACGTTTCAACAGAAGGATGACTATGTTTCGATGAGGTCGAGGAAAACGAATTCTGCTTAGAATACTTTGAACTGTGACAGATGTAAAACATTCAAGTGAAACTGTGTGGATGGCGGTGCCTGGGTGGCTCAGTGGGTTAAGTGTCTGCCTTCGGCTCAGGTCATGGTCTCAGGGTCCTGGGATCGAGTCCCACGTCAGGCTCTCTGCTCAGCGGGGAGTCTGCTTCTCCCTCTCCCACTCCTCCTGCTTTGTGCTCTCTCTCATAGTCTTTCAGATAAATAAAATCTGAAAAAAAAAGTATGTGGGCGTATATATGCCTGTGTGTACAGGTGCGTCATATCAGGATACACATATACACATATTTGCACGCACGTATATGTACATGCAGGCAAAAACCCCTCACAGACATACGCACTCACAGATGTGTGCGCGTGTGTGTACACATAAACACGTGCACGTGCAAGTGTACCCGTATACCCTCCTGCACGTGCACACACACGGGCGGGCACATATGCGCATAATCATATTCATATATACACGTACTTTCTGTGAAGCTTTTCACATCCTTCTAAACTCAGAACGTGCTAAGTTGAATTCATCTTCTCCACCCCCACCTGATGCCTCCCTCATCCTTCCCGAAGCTCTCCCTTGCTGTCAAAAGCATCACCCTCATCTGAACAACTTACAGCTTTTAGGCATTCAGAATTCCAGAATTCCAGAATTCCATCTCCTCCGTTTACCAGGCATTTCACTTCTACCTCTCTGGCCATCCGTGCCCACATCTCTACAGTGGTCATAACAAGACCCCACGTCAACATGCTGCTTGGAAGAGTCACTCGAATTCTACAAAACCTCTCTCTATATACCATATGCACTCTCTTTCTAAAATATATAGTCGTTGGCTCGGACTTCTGCACGCTGGGTGGGTACTGGCTTGTGTGGGTTTCAGTAGTTCAAATCCATCCTTGCCCCTTTATCCAACCTCTCCTGGCCTGAGGCTTGGATGAAGGCCAGGGCCGTGTAGCTGATTCCCAACCCCTACGATTTCCCCATCTCAAACCCCAAACCAAAGCTCATCTGTCCAAACCTAACCCTCTTGCTGAGTTGTTCGCTCCATCTCCAGTGGAACCCCTGCCTCCTAGGTCAAGTTCGCTCTCACAGACCCAGGGGGATCACCGTCCTTCAGGCCAGTCATCGGCACTCCCCTGCAGTGCTTCCCTGCGTCGCCTGCGCGGTGCCTTTGCCCCTACTTCTTGTCTCCTCTTCCCTCCCTCCTCTCACTTGTCCTCATTCTATTCACTTTCGTGGCCCAACTCCAAGGCTACAGCTTGTGGGAAACCCTCCCAAGGATTCGGTTCTCAGACCATCCCGGGTCTATACCCCGCCGATGTACCGCATGACGGCGTCCTAGCTTTCCCCCCAAAGCACCCTTGTGTTTAAGTCTTGCACTCCAGAATGACTCTGACCTCTGACACCACAGGGACCTCACAGGCCCTTCTCTGGTGCTATACCGAAAACACCGAGCCTAGGTTTAGAAACATGTGCTCACATTCCGTGAGAACTCATTGGGTGCTTCGGTCCAGCGGCTTCTAAAATTGAAGTATCATTTTTCTATCTTAAAAACAAAAATTGGGGCGCCTGGGTGGCTCAGTGGGTTAAAGCCTCTGCCTTTGGCTCGGGTCATGATCCCAGGGTCCTGGGATCGAGCCCCACATCGGGCTCTCTGCTCTGTGGGGAGCCTGCTTCCTCTCCTCTCTCTGCCTGCCTCTCTACTTGTGATCTCTGTCAAATAAATAAATAAAATATATATATATAAAAAAAAGGACCACATGGTACCATCTCTTTTAAGAAACTGGTAAATAAGCAGCACTCCATTTAGTGAAGAGGCGAAATCTGGCCAAGCGTATTACGGAACACAAACCTGCAATGCTGACTGTGTTACGTTGGGAGAGCACGATATGTAGAAACACTAAGTGGTTTTAATTTTCCACCTAGAGTTTGTGAAGCCCAGGGGCCCCGAATGACCTCAATGTTGAACAGGAGGCACATCCATCTGCCAGCAGTAATTATTTTATTGACCTGATTAAAGAACAACTATTTTCCATGGTCAAAAAGATCTATCCAAACACATCAGCCTTAGGCACACAATGGCAGTAATTAGAAATGCATATTTCCCTAATTAAAATAGGAGTCAATGGGCAGAACATAAAATAATGTTTTAACATTTACTCAGCATATTTCTATCCCTGGTTATGTTGTATGATTAAGCCAAAAACCATTTTTAAAAAGCTTTGAGCGATTATTGACACACCATATAATTCAGCCATTTAAAGTGTACGATTTAATAGTTTTTAGTTTTGGGGTTTTTTTCTTCCTTTCCACTTGTTCAGCTTCTGCGATTGACCCATCACCATAATCTGATTGTCAACATTTTGGGAGCCCCTAAAAGAAACTCTGATCCTATTGGCAGTCCTCGCAACCCCAGTTCTGCGCAACCACCGATCTACCGAGCACAATGTTTTCAGGGCTCAGCCATGTTGCAGCAAGTATCCAAACTTCCTTTTTTTAACTGATAAATAATATCCTATGGGACTATATACCACATTCAGCTTGTCCATTCTTCAGCGTGTGGGCTGTTCCCACTTCTTGGCTATCATGAATCACACTGCTGTGAACATTCATGCACAAATTTGTGTGCGGATGTAAGTTTTCCTTTCTTGTGGGTCTATACACAAAGGTGGAATGGCCAGGTCACATGGTAACTGCATTTAACCACCTAAGGGACTGCCAGTGTTTGCCAAAGCAGCTGCACCATTTTCTCTTTCCACCTGCAGTGTGAGAGGGTTCCACGGTTTCCATTTCTTGACCAATTCTTGCTATCGTGTCTTTCTGATCCTAGCCGTCCTATCCAAGTGCCTGTGAAGGGGTAATCTCACCGTGGTTTTAATTTGCATTTCCCCAAAGACCAATGACGTTGAACATCTCTTCATGTGCTGTCTATTTGCATATCTTTTTAAAAGAAATGAGTATTAAACCCTTTTCTGTTTTTCTTTTCAGGTTGTGTTTTTATTACAGAGTTCTAAGACTTTGAAAAAAAAATATATATATATATACACACACATGTATGTGCATGTGTGTGTGTATATTTAGGATACTAGTTTCTTAGATGTATGATTTTCACATTTTTTCCAGTCTGCCAGGTGCTTTCTTCAGTCTTGATGGCGTCCTTTGCAGTACTAAACTTTGTATTTTCGATAAAGTCCAATGTATCTATCTTTTTCCTTTGTTGCTTATACTTTCTGTGTTACATCTCAGAAACCACAGTCTGTCATGTCATCATGAAGATTTACTTCCTTGTTTTCTTCCAATGATTTTGGTTTTAGCTTTTACGTTTAGATCTGTGATCCATTAGGAGTTACTTGTGTGAATGGTGTGAGACGGGGTCCAACTTCACCCAGTATCGTTTGTTGAGAAGAGTATTCTTACCCTGTTTTTAATTGTCTTGGTATCTGTCAGTCCATTAGGGCTGCTTTAGCAAGCTACTATAGACTGGTGGGGCTTAAACAACACACATTTATTTCTCACAGCGCTGGATGACGGGAAGTCCAACATCCAGATGCCAGCAGATTCCCTACCTGGTGAGTTCCATTTCGTGGTTCACAGAGGGTCCTTCTCCCCGCATACTCATATGGCAGAAGAGGTGAGGGAGCTTTCTGGAGCCTCTTTCATAAGGGCACTAATCCCATTCATAAGGGCTCTACCCTAATGACCTAATCCCCTTCCAAAGGTCCACCTCCAAATACTGTCCCACTGGGAATTAGGTTTCAACACGTGAGCAGGGTGGTGGGGGGTTGGGGAGTGCGCATTTATCCTAGAGCAGTACCCTTGTTGAAAATCAACTGACCACAAATGTAAGGGGTATTCTGGGGATTTCCATTTTATTCTCTTGCTCTATCAGTCTATTTTTAGGCCAGTACCAAAATGCCTCGATTACGGTAGCTTTGTAGTCTGGGGGTCATTAGGCTGTTTGGGGAACCCCAAATTCCAATTTGGTAGAATCCTATTTTAACTCAAATGCTGGTTATATTAGAACTGGCTGGAAAAACCTAAATTCACATCTGACTGTCCATATTAGATGGCAAAACCTCTCAGTGCCTTCATCTTCTGACGGTGAAAAGTGACCCAGTCATGTACCTAGCCAATGAAAGTCAAGCATCCCATTTAACAATTCCCCCACTTCAGTTAATTTCAAAATTATTTGAACAATATCAAATTAATTTTTTCAGCTGGATACGATGAGATGATTGCCAGGCCTCAGACAGATAGACTCGGAGCCCAGGGAACTGAAGAATGCCATTCTACAGGTCAGTGTTGGGATCTAGAAGGATCCTGAGACTGCAGCAGGGCAAAATATTTCCTGGCGTTTGCCAGTGGCCTACTGCTACAGGCTGTTCCCCTCGAAACCTACCCGAGTATCTCCTAGTGCTGGAAAGTAAGAAAAGAGACAACTCGCTATCTTTAACGGGAGTGAGACCAAGAAAACTGGGAGACATCTTGCCTCACTTACCTGCGATCTTCTAACATTTGCCAGAATGCTTTTCTTTTCTACAGCAGAAATGCAAGCACCTGAAAGGCTTCCAGCTCTTTCCGTGTTTGCTTAGGATAGAATGCCATTTTCCATCTCACGGAATTTGTGTTCGCTTGTATGAAATGGCCTTCTTTCCAACCTATGCCGGCAACCATTCCCAAAACAAAAGGTTTCTTATTACAAAGAAGATGGGATCTGTTCTTCCCTGCAGGAGGAAGTTAAGAGCAGCAATTCTTTCTCCTCGAATACGTACTTCTGTGTTTCTGGTCAAGTAAAAGCTCTTTGGCTTTCAGCGCACCGGGAGTTATAGATTTATAAATCAGTTCGGGGGGTTTTGTTGAAACCTTGAGCATTCTACCATTTCAGGGGGATGCTTTAGCTGTCTGCAGGGACAGCCAGCGACTGTGGAGCGCAGGTGTAAAATTTTCAGGGCCACGTGCAACCTCCAAATCACGGACCCTCCCTCCATCATGCCTTTTCTCAGAAACTTCCCCTCTCCGTGCAGGGAGCGACATCCTTCTGAGGATTCTCCCCAATCCACGAAGAGGCACGGTGTCCCAGTTGGTGGGTTCTCGGAGTGGGGAGGAAGGAATGCCGAAAGTCCTGCTCTCCGCCCTCCGTTCCTGTTCCTTCTTCCCTTCCTCGTTTTCTGTCCGCCCTTTCCTGTGCCATTTGGCTGCCTTCCTGCAACATCTAAACCTCTGGTGTTTCCCCCGGAGCTCTGTTCCTTTCCCATGCTTGCGTTTCCTCTATGGAATTCAGAATTTCCACACATGGAACTACTGTAGCTCCCCATCATCCCCAGAACCTCTACACTAGCTTGTCTGGTTCTTTTTTTTTTTTAAGATTTTATTTATTTATTTGACAGAGAGAGATCACAAGTAGGCAGAGAGGCAGGCAGAGAGAGAGAGAGGAGGAAGCAGGCTCCCTGCTGAGCAGAGAGCCCGATGCGGGGCTCGATTCCAGGACCCTGAGATCATGACCTGAGCTGAAGGCAGAGGCTTTAACCCACTGAGCCACCCAGGCGCCCCAGTTTGTCTAGTTCTGCTCTGCATTCCTCGGCACTATTATCCATGTCCCCAAGCCCCCCCTGAAACAAAAACAAAAAAAAAGACTCAACACCCACTACTTACAAAAAGGCTGCCTTATACTCACTGGAGGTCGTATTTCTGTTTTCTTGTCCCGTATAGTCAAGGATAAAGACAGTGACATTCATCAGCTGGAGCAAATATGGAGTTCTCTCTCCCCAACACGTTTTTTTTTTTTTTTTTTTTGTACACTCACTTTTCTTCTTCTTTGACTAATCATTCCAAGAACTGACTCATACTTTTGCAGCAAACATCAGTACCCTAGTGGACCGCCAACACGTACAGCCGTTGCTCACTTTCTGGTCCCATCGGAGGCATGGACGGGAAGGGTGAGCACCTTTTCTCAACAACGCCAACAAGACAACTCCTACTGGACATGACAAGCAGATGGCTCGGATGGTCTTCATTATGTCTCTGTGTATTACGATCTATCCCCCAGCACTTGGCATGTTTCAGATTGCCAAAATTTTCAACAAGGTCCTAGAAATCCCAAATCCTTAAACCAGTAATAACATAAAGATGAGACCTGATGAAATGACTTAAGATAAGCACAAATATCATCTTGTGTGTCTGCAAACATCCTTACACACGAGTCGCCGCTGAAGTTCTGCGCAGCGAGCAGAAAAAATTTGGCAGAAAATCAGTGGAAAGAGCAGAAAGGCAATTTTTGCTAAAGTCCAAAAATTTTTAATGTAATTAGGTATTCCAAGACCCAATTTTAACATTTACCAAGAAGTTTTTCTCTCGGAGTCTACTTAAACACCTAAGGATTCCTATCCTTTACGGATTTCAGAATATGATTTCTAGACGCAATGCCTAAACATCCCAGCTAAACTCGAATGCAACACTAATCCCACCTATACATTTTGCATGGTTTGAATACATGAATCATGATTCTAGTCAGCCTTCTTTTTGCTGCTCTGGCCTTTGTGATACCCATTTCTTTATAGAAAATGGAATGGCTTGCTAATCCATTAGTCACTCAGCTCTAAGTGGATTAATGCTGGCTCCTATGGATCACATCAAATGAGTAATTTCAATTTTGGACTTTATAATCAAGCCCAAAGGACCCTCCAAACTACAGCTTTAACACTTGCTTCCTAGTAGGCTTCTTTTTCAAATGTTATGTACATTGTTATTTAAATATTAACTGATTTTTAAAAATACCATTCTTAAATTTTGTTTCAAGATATAAAATGTAAAGTACAGAGTAAACCCATACATTTTCTCTCTACAGTGTCAGCCTAGAACTACATGAATCTTCAACAACCATTACAAAGATATCAGGGGAGCTACCCACCAAAACAATAAACTAAAATCTTCAGTCATGTTTCCTGTTTACTCAGGCAACTGCCCCACATTACAAAGGCTCTTCACCTTGCAAAACTAAATGTGAGGATGAGATAGTACTTCACAAGAACTAGAGGGGCACCTGGGTGGCTCAGTGGGTTGGGCCTCTGCCTTCGGCTCAGGTCGTGATCTGGGGTCCTGGGATCGAGCCCCACATCGGGCTCTCTGCTCGGCAGGGATCCTGCTTCTCCGTCTCTCTCTCTGCCTGCCTCTCTGCCTACTTGTGATCTCTGTCAAATAAATAAAATCTTAAAAAAAAAAAAAAAAAAGGAACTAAAATGGCCATCACCAAAAAGATAGTAACAAGTGTTGGTGAGGATATGGAGACGCTAGACCCCTCGGACACTGCCTGCTGGCAAGAACCGAAAACAGGGCAGTCGCTTTGGGAACCAACATCGAAGTGTCTCAGAAAGTTCAAGAGAGTTACCACACAGCAACTCCACTCCGAGGTATATACCCAAAGGAAATGAAAACACAGGTCCATATGAAAACTTAAACGCGAAAGTTGAGAGCAGCGTTAATCCCAATAGCCAAAAAGTACAAACAACCCAAGTGCCCATCAGCTGTTAAAATGGATAATAAACAAGACGTGGTCCATCCACAGAGTGGACTATTATCTGGCAATAAAAACAAAGTGCTGATACCTATGTCAACGTGTATGAACCTCTGAAATGTTACGTTCTGTGAAAACAGCCAGACGCAAAAGAATATACAGAAGTGCCTTCACATAAAATGTTCACAGGGAGTCTGGGGGGCTCAGTCAGTTAAGTGTCTGCCTTAGGCCTGGATCATGATCCCAGGGTCCTAGGATGGAGCCCCACATCAGGCTCCCTGTTCAGCCGGGAGTCTGCTTCTCCCTCTCCCTCCGCCCCTCCCCCCGCTTGTGCGCATGCTCTCTCAAATACATCTTTTAAAAATAAATAAATAGATAAATAAATTTTTTAAAAATATAAAATGTTCAGAAAAGGCAAACAGTGGACAGAAAGTGGATTCGTGGGTCCCCAGGCCACCTGGGACTGGGGATGGGAACAGGGCCGAATGGTAAACTCACGCAAGGCATCTTACTGGGTGATGGAAATGTTCTAAACTGGGATTGTGCTGCCAGGAGCCGTACAACCTGGCAAATTTACTGAAAGTCATTTAATTCACTTTAATACCGGTGAATACTATGGGACGCAAGTCCTACCTCCATGTCAGAGAAGTCATCAGGAAGCAGGTACAGTCATTTGGATCAGAGATGGGGGTGGTCTGGGCCAGGGAGGAATGAAATTATAGTAAGGGGAACTCATTCAAGAGAAGCTCAGAAGACAGAACGGTTGGGATTTCCACAGTCTTTCCTTACCCGCTTTAGCATCGCGTGAACTCCCACGGCACCAACACTCAGTCCCATTCATCTGGACACAATCACACCCTGCCTTCCATGATCGATCGATTGAGTTGTGCACATTGTCTTTGCCTAGAGGCCGGATGTGTCCGTGGGTGCACCACAAACACGCAAGAACACGTGAATGGTGGGCCAATGGGACAAAATCAGCTCCAGGCTGAATATCATGGAATATTCTGGAATATTTTGAGGGACAGTTTTGTCTTCCTGAGAGTCTGTCCCTTTACTAAGTCAAGTCTTAAGCCCATGGAGAGCAGGAGAGAGAAGAGGGTCCAGAGGGTAAGAGTCTGGATCGTGGGTGAACCCAACTTACTTAGGTAAGTGTGAACGATAAATTTGCTTAAGTTCTGTTAACAGCTGGCTTCCTGGAAACCAGGTCCATGGAAGATATCAGTGAAATTATGTCCAGCTCTGAGGACAGGCAATGAACACAAGCATTACCGTTTTTATTGTGGGGGTGACATATTGTAGGGGTGACATTCAGCGGCCATCCAGCGTGATGGACCTTTCTGGAACCATGGCCACAACTTACCCAAAGCCTCGGTTGGCCACATTTGGGCACCATGCCAAGGTGGAGCTGCTCTCTCCGAGTCGGAGCTTGAAAAAAATAGCCAAGAGGGTCAGACTAGTAGCTTCCAACGGCTCACACTGAAGGAAGCTCTGCTGTATGGCGTGGTGGCCGGCGGTTGGATGGGTGGATGGGTTTGAGGTCGGCGAGATCAGAGGCCTGCATGCCATCACTGGCTGGGATGGCTCAAGACCGATCTTTGACATTAGTTTATATTTGGTTTCCTGTTTGAGTGTTCTTGGACCATGTGTGATTAGAGTGGTATTTGCAAAAAAAGAAGAAGAAGAAGAAGATAATGTATTGCCCCCCGCCAATGTCTTACTGCTTTTCTTGCAATTTTTATTTAAAACATTAGCACTGATCCAATTTACAAATGAACTGAAGCTATGGCATACTCACTTCTTGGACAAAACTTCAAGGTTTATTTGGGGAGAGTTCTACCGAGTAACTAATCTATGTCCCACGTCATTCCAGTACTGGGACCAGAAGAGAGATTTTGAGTCTGAGCTGGGTTCTCTCATTTCAGCTCTGCCACTTACAGGCTGCATGACCTCGGGAAGTAACTTAAACCCTCTCAGCCTCGATTTCCTCACCTGTAAAGAGAGGATGGTAACAGCCCCCTAAGGTCGATGGGAGGTTCAACAGATCTAGGACGCACAGAGAGCCCGGTATGTGCTGCCTGTGACACAGCAGGTCCTGGAGGACCAGGAGCCACCATCACTGTTAGTCACATAAAATCACCATCATTAAAGGACATGCCTTGCTTATGGCTCTACACCACCCTTTTGCTAACCACCACATGTCTCGAAGAATAATGCATTTTGTTCTGGAAGAAGGAATGGAGTCTTCCCAGACATGCAATTGACAGAGAGGGAAGATTATCCCATCTCAGACTTCAGTTCCCCTGGAGAAGCACAGTTTCCGCAATTTTTGATGACATGAAGCTTCAAAGACAACATCTAGCCAGGGTACCAAGGCCAGGAAAGTGGCCTCTTCCTTGTCTCAGAGGCATACAGATTTTTAGAAAAGAGATCACTTGTAACTTTGCTTAAGATTTCTTGTGACTGGTGTCACCGATGGACTAATGCCTCTTTGTAGAGAAGAACTCCTCTCTACCTAACTCCCTCCCCCTACACGGTCACACACCCAACACAGCACACCCCAAATTCCAGGGAGATGTGTTCAAAAGTTTACCAAAAATTGTTTCTTTGAAATGACTGCCACTGGCTTTACCTATTACGAATGAATGACCACATCAAATAAAGGCACATCCAGAGATCTTTAGGGCAACAACTTCCATCAAGAGATGGAAGCCCCTTTTTTAAAGTTATCGTGAACCCAATCTATGATACGTTCAGTGAGAGTAAGAGAATTCCCTTTATCTAGCCTTTGTGTTTTGGTCTACAGAAAGAACATCTAGTTCCTTGGAAAGATAACGAAGTACCTTGAAAATTTCCTTTCTGTACTGTATTCATTGATAAAATACAGAAAGAGCAGGACCACTCTAAGTATTTCATATGTGGGCTTGAAGATAACAGAAAGACGGTTCATACGGAACCCATCTTAGTCGGAGGTCCTTCAGGAATGGAGCCTGAAGAAAAACTTGCTAGCAAGTGGCTCAGTTGGGACTGGATCCCAGGAAATGTGGGTAGGGGAAGTGAGAGGAAAGAAGAGAAGGTAGGCAATAAAGATTCATTAACAAGCAAGTTATCACTAAGGGTGACTGGTCTTAGTCCCACTACAGAACTCTGAGAGATGGGAAAGAAGACATGCTTCAGTTATCCCACCATGGGGCAGGGGAGCTGGGGTATTTATACACCAATTGGAGGTGGCTACTCCTGGAGGGCATTCATTTTCTTGACACTTCTGACCTGCCAAAAGAGAAGCAAGAAAGAATCCGGCAGCTGAGACCCTCGGGCAAAGAAATGTGGGTGCTGGCATTCGGAAGTCGACCATTGTTCACTGCCATGGTGAGGGCAGGGGACAGGGGCAGGACCCCATGACATCTGCTATAGATATGTTACTTAGGCTAGTAAAAGGAAATCCCAGAACAACATATGCCAACATTAAGGGCTAGAATGCCAATCCCTGTTCAAATGGAAAATGAATGGGAATCGAAATGGAAAATGAATAGAATGGAAAATGAACTGGATATGAACCCCAAGAGTAGTGATCAGATTTTTTATCTGGTCATCTAGTGCTTTTCATATAAATACAGTAACTTCTTATTTGCTTTTTATCAAGTATATTATGATCTAAGCCACAAGTAAACAACACGATGGGTTCAGGGTCATGAAACTTGTTTTGCAGAGGGCCAGAGAGTACGTATTCTAGGCTGTGTCAGCCATATTGGTCTCCATCCCACCTACACAGCCATAGACAACATGGAAGAGGACGGGCATGGCCGTGAGCCTAAATGTTATTTACAAAACAGGTGGCTAGGTTGTAGGCCATAGTTTTTTAAGGAAAGGGAAATGTGGGGGCGCCTGGGTGGCTCAGTGGATTAAAGCTTCTGCCTTCAGCTCAGGTTATGATCCCAAGGTCCTGGGCTTGAGCCCCTCATCAAGCTCTCTGCTCAGTGGGGGGCCTGCTTCCCCCCCCCCCTTGCTCTCTGCCTGCTTGTGATCTCTGTCAAATAAATAAATAAAAACTTTTAAAAAAAGGGGGAAAAGTGAACTCAAAGATTATAAATTATGTACTCAAAGATTTTGGGAGGTACCTAGGTGGCTCAGTGGGTTATGTGTCCGACTCTTGCTTTCGGCTCGAGTCATGATCTCAAGGTTGTGAGATCGAGCCCCCGTGGCGCTCTGTGCTAGCATGGAGCCTACTTAAGATTCTCTCTCCCTCTCCCCCTGCCCCTTCATCCCCCCCTTCTCTAAAGAAAATACAAATACAGTTGTTCTTATTTTTGCTTGTAATAGCATGACTTTGATCTACCACATCTGATAGTGACTCTTCTCAGCCCTTTTCATTTTTAATTAATTTTTAAAAATTTAATAGGTAATACAAGGACAGGATTAGCACATCAAAATGCAAGGAACTGTTCTTTGGAAATTCTCACTTCTCTGGCTTCTGTTCTGTCTCACTCGTCTCCAAAAGGTAACCACTTTTTAATAACGTACTCTCTCCACCCTTCCTATGTGGAGAAAAAAAAATAGTGCATTTACAATTTTCCACCTTTTTTTTTTTTAAAGATTTTATTTATTTACTTGACAGAGATCACAAGTAAGCAGAGAGGCAGGCGGGGGCGGGGGGGGGGGGCCGGAGCAGGCTCTCGAGCCCAATGCGGGGCTCTATCCCAGGACCCTGGGATCATCATGTGAGCCGGAGGCAGAGGCTTTAACCCACTGAGCCACCCAGGCACCTCAACTTTTTTTATTTAATAGACATGGGAAATCTTTCTATATAGCAAAGCACAACTTCTTCATCCATTTTTTTCCAGCTGCACAGGAATTCCTAGCACAAACATACCCTCTGATGTGCCCGTGGAGACTAAGGGGACCCCCTCCATGGGCAGACACTGCTTTCTGGTCTCCGGAGACTGACAACCTGTCCACAACGAGGGTTGTCCACGTCCACGTGGCCACCAGCAGCACGCAAGAGTATCTCCTAACCTTACTTTTGTTGGAACAAAAGTGGAATAAAACCTGCTTTCAATACCTGCGTCCCCAAGACCCCACCTATGTGCAGAGATCCGCCAGAGGGGACCACTGGGACCCCGCACATGCCTATGCTCATGGCTAAGACTTACGACAGCTGTACAGACAACCCGCGAGGAAAGAAGCCCCACGTGGAGCCTGCAGGAATCCGCGTGCAGCTGTCCCATGCTCTCTCCATCCTGGGAAAGGTCACTCAGAGCACACCCTGCTCTCGGTAACAGAACCACAACCACGTTCGAGAAGTTTCTGCCTAAGGAAGCCGTCAAAAAGGTTCTGGCTGGTCACGGAGGGACAGTTCTAAATCCCAGCCTCCAGGAGGGAGAGCAGGGGTTCCGACCCTACTGTTTGGACAGTCGAGCCCTGCCCCTCCCCAGCCTCGCCTCCGGCCCAGCCTTATCAGCAAGGGAATGTTCTGGATCTGTGTAGGGAACAGGCCCCATTAGGGAGAGCAGCCTCAGGCCTGCCCCAGAGACTCTCACCCGCATCTGTGCCCAGCAGGATAGAACTGTCTCCCAACACCATCACTAGTTATTTCAAGCTGCTGCTTTGGGAAAAAAAAGAAAAAATGACCCCATTCTTTCATTCTATAGAACTACAAAGAGCCAAAGAGGCATTGAAGGCCGGGCCCGGCTTCATAGATTTCCCTGCACGAACGGCTGTACTAGGCTCAGGGAAAAAGCCAACTACCGAACAGATGGCTTTTGGGTTACAACTGGGATTTAAATATCCACGTTCCAAAATTTCTGACCGGGAGACTTCTCTCTCCGGCATACATGTTTCAAGGCTTCTGTGAAAGAACCCATTTTCTCATGCAATCTACCTGTGTGCCTTTAAGATAAACCAGAACACTTAATTCTTCAGAGCGCGAGAGTAGGAAGGCTTGTGAGAAGGTCCCGCTGTCGATTTTTTTTTAAGATTTTTTTTTTTTAATTTGACAGACAGAGATCACAAGTAGGCAGAGAAGCAGGCAGAGAAAGAGAGGAGGAAGCAGGCTCCCTGCTGAGCAGAGAGCCCGCAGCGGGGCTCGATCCCAGGACCCTGGGATCATGACCTGAGTAGAAGGCAGAGGCTTTAACCCATTGAGCCACCCAGGCGGCCCGTCAAGTTAATTTTTAACCGAAATACACATAAATGCATGAAGAAGCACACATCTCACTTCATTTTCACAAAATGGACATCCCCGTGTAAGCAGATCCCAGATTTTAAAAAGACAGGTCTCCGGCACCCAGGATCCCTTGTCCTCATGCCCCAGCACCCCCTCAAAGCAAGCCACTATTCTGACTTTTAACACCACTGATACACTTATTCAGTTTCGACTTTTATAGCAACAGATCATGTGGGCTGGTCTCTCTCGCGCTTGGCTTCTTTCGTTCAGCCACTTGCTCGCACGACTCGTCTACGTTGCCATGTGTGACACTGGTTGATTTATTCTCGCCACTGCATAGAAATCCGCTGTATGAACATGCCCTAGTTTCTTTATTTGGTCCACTGTGGAAGTACACTTGAACTGTTGCCGGTCCGGGGCTATCATGGAGAGTCTCCACGGTCATTTTCAAAATGCTAGTAAAACACCTTTTTAACTGATGAGCAGACAGACAGCCGAGGACACAAATCCAAAGCCTCCGAGTGTATATATTTCACACTCGCGGGCACACACCTGCGGAACCAAACCCCAGAGCAAGATACAGAACACGCCTGTCCCCGCAGAGACGGCCTCTGTCTTCTATCACTTCGAAGAGCAAAGCAACGGCCCATCTTTAAACCCGCAGCACAGCCTCCGCGGAGGGAGCAGGACGAATCTGGCCAAGCCATGAGTTCTACTCCGGACTCTGCCATCTGCTTGGAACCTCACAAAGGTCACGCTCGGCCCATTTCACCCCCTGGGAATGAGGAGGTGGGCGAGCTGGGTCCCAGGGCCCTTGGCAGGTGCCCAAAGACACACCTCAAAACCACAGTCTTCCCAATCCCCAGTTCTTTCTGCTATTTTACCCTGTGGTCGGCTCAGTAAAGACGAGGAGCAGGTAACCACCGCTTCCCACTCAGGAGCTCTTGAGTTTCTGATGTGTCATTATGAAATCATCCCCCAGCCGCCTTTTCCGCCAGTTGAGTAACTGCAGGTCTTTTTTGCTTCCCACATTGGCTCTGCTCCAAGTCTTCATGGCTCACCACAGAACGTTCCCGAATTCTCTACATGCCTCTAGAAACTAAGCAGCCTCAACAGGATACAATATTTTTGCAAAGCTGACCAGAGGTGGTTGAGGAGACAGAAGCCCAGGCAAATGAATGCCGCCTCCAGAACCTTCCTGCTCAAAGTGGGAGTGGCTAGCAGGAACACCTGCGTCCCCTGACCTCCGGGGACAGCTACAGACCTCACGCTCCTCCCCAGAGCCCCCGAATCCGAGTCTGCATTTGCACAAGATACTCAGGTGATCCTATGTATGCTGAACTGGGGAAAGCATCACGTCTATAGGCAGAAGAATCTGTACCCGATGTTCAGAGCAGCAATGGCCACAGTCGCCAAACTGTGGGAAGAGCCAAGGTGCTCTTCAACAGACGAATGGATAAGGAAGGTGTGGTCCATATACGCGATGGAGTATGATGCCTCCATCAGAAAGGATGAATACCCAACTTTTGTAGCAACATGGATGGGACTGGAAGAGATTCTGCTGAGTGAAAGAAGTCAAGCAGAGAGCGTCAAGTATCATATGGTTTCACTTATATGCGGAGCGTAAGGAACAACATGGAGGACATTAGGAGAAGGAAAGGCAAAGTGATTGGGGTAAATCGGAGGGGGAGATGAACCATGAGAGACGGTGGACTCTGAGAAACAAACTGAGGGTTTTGGAGGGGAGGGGGCTAGGGGGACCGGTGAGCCTGGTGGTGGGTATTAAGGAGGGCACGGATTGCACGGAGCACTGGGTGTGGTGCATCAACAATGAATTCTGGAACGCTGAAAAAATAAATAAATAAAATGTGTGTGGGGGGGGGGAAATCCAGAAAATTTCTAGACCACGAATCACTCTGTAGTGTAATGTGCAGCAATAAAGGACCCACGGCTTTAAGCCCACAAACTCTGAGCTTTCCTCCCTTCTTAGAATCCTATCATCTCAGACTCAGGAGAAATCATGACAGGGAAGGGCTTCAGTTTCCAGATCACAGCAAGAAACTGAGGTACAGAAACAAGCACGTGAGCCCATGTTTCACACAATCCAGTGTTCCCGCTGTTTAATACTTAAGGCAGCCTGGGTTTGTTTTATTGAACAGAATGTAATTGATCTTTTGATAACTGCATGTTATCAAAAAACTGGAATCGACTAAATTTGCTTGTCATTTCAATGAGCATAGCAGCAGGTGCCAGGCTACACCAGGAAACAAAATTCCTGGCTGTTTTGGAGTTCACCCTGTTAGGTAAACACACAAGTCAGTGAGACTGGCACCGCGAGCAAACAGTACAAGAAACACAGTGCTCACGATTAGGTTGTGACTGCCTTCACACCACTGCCAGGCTGCCCTCCCAGACTGCCAGTGAGCACACAGTGAGCGGAGGACCAGGCCGGCCCCATAAGCGCTGATAATTCAGCTATCGCAGACATCTCAGAGAAGTTGCTGAGGCAAGAGGGAGCCCCGTTTACCGAAGGTCTGAGGATACCATATTTCACGCAAGACTTGCTAACTCCATCCGCCCTTGGGGGAAGGCGGGCTACTGTTCCAGTCCTTGTGCAAACAACCAAAATGATTCCGCTCCTCTTCAGGATTCAACATCTGGGCCTCCCTTGCCCTCCGTGACAGTTTTCTTTTTCTTTTGGCTCTCTCAACACCCTCCTCCCCAGGCACCACTTGATCATTCTGTTTGCTCCCCTCTCTTTCAATTTCATACCTATCTCCAATCACTATCTGTGGTGTGCCGGTAAACCGCTAACAACTTGCTCTCCGAGGGGTGGGGGCCCCAGACCTACTGTGTTTGTCCTTTTTCATGTTGTAAATGTCAAGCCTCATGGTCCTCCATCCTCGGAGTCTTCCCAGCAGGCTCCAGGTGGTCCGTGTCACTGTGACCTCTATGCCACTGCTTGTGTGATGTCCAGGCTAAGCCAGTCAGCTCTTCCCAAGTCTTCTCTGTCAAGGCCGTTCCTCGGCCACTTCTATCCCCACTGAATCTCCTCCCTTCTTTCTGATGCATCCAGTGCTCAGCTGCACGGCACACCTGGAATTCTACTTGCTCACGGGATCTCTCGAAGGCTTAGTGTAAGTGAACGGTCTGCGCCGTCCCGACAACTTCTGTAAGAAGAAGAGACGAGTAGCATAGGTCCCTGCACATCTTTTGCAGCGGACAGGTGGACAGGGAGTGCTCAGTAGCACCTGCTTAATTTCTTCTTCGAAATAATCTAAATAGTCCCAAGACCTGTTCTAAAATACAACAATACCTATAATCATACAGCCTTACAACTTGCAGAAGGCTGCTTTTTTAGCTTTGAGGTAGAAGTTATAGGCATTGAACTTGGTCTATTTTTTTAAGATTTATTTTTAGAGAGAGAAAGACGGACAGAACCTGAGCACAGGGAGGGGCAAAGGGAGAGGGAGAAGCAGACTCCCCACTGAGCAGGGAGCGCGACGTGGGACTTGATCCCAGGACCCCGGGATCATGACCAGAGCCGAAGGCAGATGATTAACTGACTGAGCCACCCGGGGACCCTAAGCTTCCCTATTTTTAAGTGTACAGTGGGATGAAATTTAGCATCTATAAGCAGTTGTATAACCACCACAATCGAGACCCAGAACAGTTCCCATACTTGGCTGAGGCAACCACCTACCTATTTTTTGTTGCTGAAGTTTGGCTTTTCCAGGCTACCTATTGGTGAAGTCTTACGGCATATTTGCATGTACCCTTTTTCACTTAGCGTGATGTTACCGACTCTTCCAAGGTCCTGTGTGTATCCCTAGGTCTTCCTTTGCACTGCTGACCAGTGTTCCACAGCATGGAGAGACCCCAGTTTGTTAAAATCTGTTTTCAAATCAGTGGAAAGATGTTGGAGTTGTTTCCAGTTTGGGGCTCCCTATGAATAATGATGCTGTGAACATTTGCTTATAAGTCTTTGTGTACATGGATTTTATTTTTATTGCTGATTTTTTTTTACATCTTTAGTTTTGTTTTTTTTTTTTTTTTAATTAAAGATTTTATTTATTTATCCGACAGAGAGAAATCACAAGTACACTGAGAGGCAGGCAGAGAGAGAGAGAAGGAAGCAGGCTCCCCGCCGAGCAGAGAGCCCGACGCGGGACTCGATCCCAGGACCCTGAGATCATGACCTGAGCCGAAGGCAGCGGCCCAACCCACCGAGCCACCCAGGCGCCCCTTTAGTTTTTTTTTTTAATCAGGCAGTTATGGATGTATTATACTGACCATCTCCTTTAATGGTAACATCAACCCCAGGGGGGCACATGGGTGGCTCAGTGGGTTGGGCCTCTGCCTTGGGCTCGGGTCATGATCCCAGGGTCCTGGGATCGGGCTCTGTGCTCAGCAGGGAGCCTGCTGCCCCCCCCTCCATCAAATAAACAAAATCTTTTTTAAAAAAAATCAGCCTCAGGGATGGGGTACTTTTAAGTTCATCATTTAAAAAAAAAAAAAAAAGTGAAGTTGCCCGTGTTTACACAGCTAGGAAGTGGAGGAGTCAGGTTGGAAACCCACTGTGCCATGTGCTTGTCGTGGAGATTAGAGTAGTTCCTGCACACCACTGTGCTTGGAACAAGAAGATTCAAGAGAGGTTAGCCTACCTAAGATTCCAGACTCCTACCACCCAAGGGGTATTCAGTCCTGTTTGAAACGAAGGCTCAACAGGGACGCCTGGGTGGCTCAGTCTGTTAAGCCTCTGCCTTCAGTTCAGGTCATGATCCCAGGGTCCTGGGATCGAGCCCGGTGTCGGGCTTAGCGGGGTGGGGGGGGGGGGGGGGTCGCCTGCCCCCTTCTCCCCGCTGTTCCCCCTGCTTGTGCTCTCTGTCAAATAAATAAACAAAATTCTTTAAAAAAAAAAAAAAATGAATGAATGAATGAAAAAAGAACGGCCAGACAGACAGCTACTGAAGTAGCTGAACGAGGCACCTCAAGTTTGCCTGTCGGCTGGGCTTGTGGCTCTCCCCGGCTCACCTGCCTCTTCTTCCCCAGCCTCCATGCCAGGCTCAGGCTGGAAAAGAAATCCGTGTCTCCTCACCTCGGCAAATGGTGTCACGTTACAGCAACGACCCAGACATCACTCCATCCAGCACACGTGCAAGACACACACTTCGGTGAGCTGAAAACAAACCTCTGTTAGGTGCCCACGTGGTTTGTACACAGGAAGGAACGTTAGAAGGCACGAGAACACTCACGAGGTTGACTTTCCATCAGCCTCTTTCCTCCGGCTAGTTATTTCCGTCTTAAGGACCGTGAGAATAAGGCCCCAAAATGCCACCTATACCTTGCTGGGCAGAGTAAACCGCGACCGCCGTTTAGCATATCCGCGCACTCTTACAACACTCCGGTGCAGGGAGAGGCTCGGTATCAAAGACGGCTCCCACGTGGAGCCCAACCCGTGCAAAGCCCTCACTGTGATTCCAGAAAGTGCTTCTTAAATAAAAAAGACAGTCACATAAGATAAGCTCTGGGGAAAACCCGGCAGCGCGGAGGGTGCGCAGCTCTGCTCCTGACGTCGTAATTATCCGCCCTCACCTTCTCGCTGCTTTCAAGTCGACATTTTGGCAACTGTAAGATTTTCCCCATGTGGATGAGACCATTAACACAGTCACAGTCAAGCCCTGAACATATTTCTATCAGCTTTTATTTATTTTTTTAAAAGATTTTATTTGACAGAGAGAGACATCACAAGTAGGCAGAGAGGCGGGCAGAGAGAGAGGAAGGGAAGCAGGCTCCCCGCTGAGCAGAGAGAGCCAGATGCGGGGCTCGATCCCAGGACCCTGGAATCATGACCCGAGCCGAAGGCAGAGGCTTTAAACCACTGAGCCACCCAGGCGCCCCTTTATCTGCTTTTAAATAAGGGATTTCTTTCGTCATCTTTGTTAAAAATAATGCAGGTCAGAATCCGACTGCCAATCATTTTCCTCTCATGAAATTTTGGCTCTCAACACTGGCTTTCTGGCAACCCCAAGGACACATTCTGGCACTGAAAAGGTTAATCACAAACACTCTGCTTTCAACTGCACTCTCAGCACTCGATATTGTACTTAATCAAATAAGAAAAATCCATTTTACGTTCTTGGTCTTCTAATTAATTTGGTAATTGAAAAAGTAACCGAAACAGATTCAATTAACAAAAGTAATATATGTAGATGGAAACAAAATGGAAATGAAGACCACATAGTAAAAGTTAGTCCCTGGGCATGGGCTCCGTGGAAGGTACAAAGCCCTATAGACCTGTAGGCAAAACCTACACACGCTTGTATTGCCACCTTTCAGGGTAGGCAGTTTAGAAGTTTCCAACACATTCTTCAAGTGGTCTTTGACCCCAAAATGGTGAGAACCAGGAGTCTGATTCTCAGTATAGCTCAGTGGGTCAAGTTTTAGAGCAAAAGGGTATGGTGTGTGTGTGTGTGTGTGTGTGTGTGTGTGTGTGAGAGAGAGAGAGAGAGAGAGAGAGAGAGAGAGAGAGAGAGGCAGTCATGGATTAAGTTGTCAAGTCAGTAGATATGCCAAAAATGTCACCAAGTTAAAACCAGAGTCTGTCAGGGAGATCTTGGTCGTTGGAAGCTCAAACCAAAAGGAAACATTTGTCTGCCTTCAGCTGTGGCCTCCCCTTCCAGCGGGCAGAGGAGTCCAGATCCAAGTGGAAACAGGGAAAGACTGGGCAGGGGAGCCTGGGGAGCGGAGCCTGGGGTGGGGAGCTTGGCGGGTCTCGCTGTCCTGCCGAGGTCACATGCCTGAGCTCGTGAGTTAACCGTGCAACAGGGCGGGTAGGTACAACAGAGAGGATATAAAACAAGTGGTGATAAATAAAGGCACATTTTAGAGCTTTGGGAAAATACCCATGAGAAAAGTATTGTGAATGCTACCCCCCAAAGAGCTCTTCACTTCCAACCTCATTTGTAGAAAAACTGTTTAAAAACTGGCATAAACCACAGAAAGCCATATAACCTTAAAGTAAAGTAACACCCCACACCCCATAGCAACCAGCACTGTTTCTCCTGGATAGGCAGCAAGCAGAATCTTCAGGAACGGTATCCTTCCCAGTTCTCCTTAGATAAGGGACTCTGCACATGTTTGCATATTATACAAATCATCTCAACTAAAGCATCCTCCACGGGCAATCTGAGACATGAACAGCTAAAGCTCTCATTTCGCCCAGTCTCAGTGCGGCTTATTTCTGGAGAGGAACGAATGCCCTCCCCACGTGCTGCGTCCATTCGAGACCGAAATTTCCTGAACCCTGTTTTGCTCATTTATGCCACAGTGACCGTTTCCTATGAAAATGGTGGATTACAATTTCACAATGCCCGGTGGTTTCAAAGAAGACAGACTCAGTGGAAATTGTGTTTGAAGGCCCCAGGGATTCAGCGTCAGAGAAAACCACAAAAGCTAAACCACCGCCCGCAAAAATAAGCTAGTAGAAGTTACTCAGCCGTCCAACTGCCAATTGTGCGACCTCTTTCCATGGTGGCCACTTCCCAGGGCTCATTATGGGAGAGGCTGTGCTTTCTCCCTCTCTCCCGAATGAATGCAGCTTTTCAACCCTTTTCTACTTGCATTTGCTCCCAGCGCTGCAGGATTATTTTAGCCATCCTCTCCTAATGGGCAACTCACTCCCTCTCTTGCGAGAGAAACAATGGTCTTGTGAGAATTTTAGCCGTTTCAGAACTTCAGGATCTGTGGCAGTTTGAAAGGAAAGAGATGAAGTCTTTGGCCAAACAACACAGAGAGAATTTCCCCTTGCTCCCTTCCTTGCTTGTCCCTTTTCTTTGGTTTGTGGCGAGGCTGTGAAAGGCACCAGAAATGCGCCCGGCGCGCTTTCCGATTTGTATGGCGTGCGATCACCAAACTGGTACTTTTTTTGTAAAGCAGCTTCTGATGGGATCTCGCTTTATTCTAGCCCGCACGGATGACAGGCGACAGCAGGATGTGGCCCATTTGGAAGCATCAGGGGTCAGGGAAGGCAAGAGAAAAGGGTGCCGTACATTGTATCAATAAACTTCTATTAAAAAGGTCATCTGTCGCCTGCTACCCCACCTTGTAGTACAAAGGGACATTGAGCATCAGCTGGGGACTCTTGACACGTCTGAAAGAAATCAATGCACACCCTTAACCTTCTACCCATCTCTCTGAGCACATGCGTGCTCACGTAAATAAATCACTGAAGCAAATCCGTGCAGCGCCTTATTCAGAGAAAAAAAAAAAAAAAAAAAAAAAAAAAAGAGCTGATGAATTCTAAATCACCTGGTCTGGCCCTGCAGCCCGGTGCCTCCTACAAAACCAGCGAAGGAGGCCGCTCTCCTGGACCGAAAGCTGACCCTGGGTCCGAAGCCAGTGGAGGGAGCCCAGGGAGGAAGCAGCCTGGTCCTCCGCCCCCAGACACGGGCACAGTGCCGGGAGGGCTGCAGGCTTTGGGGTCTCCAGAGGTTCCAGAAATGGCAAACTTGAGTCCAGGGTCAGTGTTTTTAGAAGAGGGGCGCTTGGGGTGACCAGTCAGTGAAGTGTCTGCCTTCTGCCCAGGTCATGATTCCAGAGTCCTGGGATCAAGCCCCAGGTCGGGCTCCTGCTCGGCGTGGAGTCTGCTTCTCCCTCTGCCTCTGCCCCTCCACGCTACCCGTGCTCACTCCTGCTCCCTCTCCCTCTCTCTAATAAATAAATCTTTAAAAAAAAAAAAAAAAAAAAAAAAGACGATGACGATGACAACTGCTTTAGAGGACTGGGATGATCTCCAAAAGGCGACTCTGGCCATCATCAAGGAGCCCCAGAAGTGGTGAAGGGGAGGGAAGCTGGAAGGCTTTATAGGAATTGCCCTTCTCAGGTACCACATGTTAGAGACAGAGAAGGGCACGTGGTCAAGGACAAACAAGGATCCCAGAGGATAAAGGCAGAACCAGGAGCCCGCAGGGCGTGGCAGTGCATGTGTTAAATGCACCAAAGGCTGTGTGGTGAGAAGGCTGGTGGGGCGCTGCTATGGGCTTGGTGCCATGAAGACTTGGGAGGGGACAAAAAAAAAAAAAATCACTCATGTCACTTACAAGTCACTTACCGTAAGTTCAACTCTGCTTCCTCATTTCTAAAATCGGGTAGTAAAGTCACTGGCTTACGGGGTGGCTGTAAAGATCACACGTACTTGAGAGCGCTTCGTCAACTCTAAAGCAGTTCGGGCCATCGTGGTCACCAACAGCCAGGAGGTCACGGACTAAATTCTAATAGGTGAAAAGAAACGCGTCTATCTCTTGGACGTCGTTTGGCTTCTGACACGCGGACAAGAACAAGGACCCTCAGCCAGGAAGGAGTAGGGAAAAAATACTCGGAATAGAGCACCGAGCCCCAAACTGATTAGAAGATGTTCTAAACGGACTTCTACATTACAGCAATGACCGATCACACCGGGTACTTGCAGAAGTGGAAGAGAAAAGAGTTCAGTCCTCCCCTGTGATACCAATGGAGTCTGGGGAATACATCTGCAATTTTCAAATGGGAAAAAGATCTCTGCCCCAAAGACTACGGAGTACTGAACTTGCTATACATCCTAGTCGAGGGTCTGTGAGAGATTATTGAAGAAGATCTTGTGAGCACCCAGGAGAGGATGCAGTGATTACTGGATGTAAAATTAGCCTCTCCTGGTTTTCATCCAGCGAAGGTAATTCAGTTGTAAGGCTGGGGGAATTTTCCAGACAAAAACTATCTGGATAAGGCAAGGCACCCAGAAACGTCTTTCAAGCGGCCTTTGTTTACAAGAGATTGTGGAAGAACCGGCCTTTAGTGATGTCAATCCCCACCAGATGTCCGGGCTGTGCCAGGGGTGGTGAGGAAGTTTGAAGCTGCCAGGCAGCCTCAGGCTGGCCCTTTCCCTACTGAACCATGGCCATCAGTGGCTCACACAAAGGTACTGCCACCTCCCATCAGCAGGTGACACGAAACCAGGAAGCAAGGCCAACCCCCTTGATGACAAAAATCATCAGATGCCAAAAGGAGCTTGGTCCAATGAGGAAACTCTTTCTGGAAAGGTTAAATATCACAGGAACAAAGGTGAGATCCCAATTTAGCTGTTAGAAACCAAATGCCAGATTTCCAGAGGGGGTGTGAGAGAAGGCGGTAGGACAGGCTCATGAGTGACACACAGAACAAGGCTGAAGGCCCTAGTTGACAGGAACGCCAACTTGAGCCCAAAATAGGTGGGCCCCAAAAGGTCAATTCAAGTTTTACACTGACTGACCAAAAACATGGAACCAAGACATCTTCTGTTTGCTGTCTAGAAGCTGCACTTCCAGCATGACTAGGAATCCAGTTACTGGCTGAAAGGCCTGGTGGCAATATTAGAAATTATGCACTAGGTACCTCACACAGCCAGGTACGCTTAGATTTGGTGGGAGGTCTCCATTTCCTCTCTGTAGGACAGCTGAGTCCCGAGAAGATTCCAGTTGGGCAAAGGATTTTCCAGAAAGTGAAAAGCTCTTCACAGACATTAAAATAGAGTGTGTGGGGGCGCCTAGCTGGTTCAGTCAGAAGAACATGTGACTCTTGATCTCGGGATCCTGAATCTGAGCCCCACGTTGGGTGTAGAGATTATTTAAAAATAAAAACTTGTAAAAAATAAATAAAATAGGATGTGTGTGCTCACACACGTGTGTATAAAGGTCCTCCTAGAAAGGAGTCATTTAAAAGATGGAAAAATGCTTTGTATTAAAAATAACTTTCACAGAGCATTAACTGACAATCACTAGGTTTCAAAAAAAGGTCAACACCTCAGCAGAGTAAGTTGACAGCTTACTAGGTTTCTGCGTTTTGAAGGTAATCTTCACAGCTGAATGTAACTATAGGATTTTAAATTCATACCTAAAACCAGAGTCGGATTTTTCTTCCATTTCCTTATTTCCCATAACTTTTTGCTAATAGAACATGAATTAGATATGTAAATCAGCTCTCACTAAAAATGGAATACAGGATCTTAGTCATCTTTTCTTAGATAAAATTGTCTACTGTTGGTTATTAACCAGCCTACATAGGAAAGAATAACTTTTGAAATGAGATGGTTGCATAAGACTTTTCCTTTACCCCTTGGGTCAAACGAGGGGAAATTCCATGGCACAGGATAAAATGTATGCTGTTCCCACAGACCAGATTCTGTTTCCACCAAGTTTGGCAACAGCCTTCTTGGACAACAATATCTTTCCTTTCTCACACTTATTCAATAAAGTAATTCACTGGGCAGCTCCCTGAAGTGGTGATTATTGATTTGGACCTGAAACAATCCACGTTTTCCTGTCCCTCTCTGTGACCCTGGGGTCATTCCCTGCTTCAATTCTAAAGATGTTTCAAAGTGGCTGATCGTGTACGTAAGTAACAGGCACCGCATGGGACGCTTGGAGATGGTGGACACACGTTATCACAAGTCTATCTTCTGGAACAACACATGCACAGACCATGGGAGCCTGGGAGAGTATTCTACCTTGGATGTGACCAAAAGCCATCAGAGTGATATCCAAAAGATACTGGGTGTCCATCAACTGAGGCAAGGACATGCTAGATGTGGAACGTATCCATACAACGGATTACTACTGGGCCCTAAAAAGGAAAGAAGTACTGACAAAAGCTACAACATGGACGGATCTCAAAAACACTAGGGCTACATGAAAGATCTCAGACCCAAAGAGATCACAGAGGAGTCCATTCAAAATACATGCCCAGAACAGGACATGCACAGAAGACGACCTAGACAGACAGGAAATAGATGAGCGGTTGCTTAGAGCCAGGGGAGGGAGTTGGAGAAAGGTCAAGTGACAGACATGGGGATGGGTGTTCTTTAGGAGGATAGAAATGTTCTAAAATTTGATGTTGGTGAGGGATTTTAAAAAATCCTTAGGGATTTGTGATGAAACTGTGGGGTCACCCAATCATCATCAGGTTGCCCAGTGTAGTTTCTTTGTTGAACCAACGGTCTCTTCTTGGGCCTCTTCTCCTTCCAGGATCGCCTGCTCAGCGACATTTCAACTCCTTCCCACTCCTTTAAATAGAATTTGGTTTTTTGGTTTTTTTAAGAAACTACATTTTTTAAAAAAGATTTTTACGTATTTGATAGAGAGATCACAAGTAGGCAGAGAGGCAGGCAGAGAGAGAGAGGGGGGAAGCAGGCTCCCCGCTGAGCAGAGAACCCAACCCGGGGCTCGATCCCAAGACCCTGGGACCATGACCTGAGCTAAAGGCAGAGGCTTTAACCCACTGAGCCACCCAGGCGTCCCTAGATTTTGTTTTTAACCATGCTTTGGGGAGAGAGGGATTGATAGAACTTCAGCTGATAACCCAAGTGTGCCAAAAATATTAGACAGTTTCTCTGTGTGTTTCTCGTAGCTTCTCCTTAGGTTAACATCTTACGTAACTACAGACCATTTATCAAAGTTAAACAACCAACCTCAATAACGGTGTTATTGACTAAAGCACAGAACTCCTTTGCATTTGGCTAGTTTTTCCGACGAACATTCATTTTCTAGCCCAGGATCCAATTCAAGACGTGACGGTGCGTTCCGGTGTCTCATCTCCTTAGGTTCCTTCCATCTGTGACAGCTCCTCAGTCCTGGGCTTTCATGACCTTCAGTCTTCCTGTCAAGTGTTTTGTAGAACAACCCTCAGTGCAAATTTGTCGGAGGGGTCCTCCCGATTCGCTTCGGGTTGTGTGTGATTGGGAAGGAAAGCAGAGAAGCGAGGCCGGGTCCCAGGCAATGCAACGTATTGGGGGGGGGGGGGGGGGGGCGGTGGGGGGCGGAGTTGAGATGTTACCCTCTATCTCCCTCGGCGAGGGTGGGCTCTGCCGAGACTCTCCACAGATTTAACATTTAAGCCTTATTTCCATACACTAAAAAAAAATACGGGGGCGCCTGGGTGGCTCGGTGGGTTAAAGCCTCTGCCTTCGGCTCGGGTCATGATCCCAGGGTCCTGAGATCGAGTCCCGCATTGAGCTCTTTGCTCGGCGGGGAGCCTGCTTCCTTTCTCTCTCTGCCTGCTTCTCTGCCTACTTGTGATCTCTGTCTGTCAAATAAATAAATTAAAAAATATATATATGTGTTCACAGTTCGCCCAGTGCAGAGAGAACATGAGCCCCTATGGCAATGATGCTTATTCCTGTCTACAAGTCAAGGTGGTCTGCGAAGCCTTTTAAACACACATTCCTGCCTCAATGTCTGGGGATTCCAAGCCAGGAGGTCAGAGGGAGGCTTCCCAGGAGATTCTCACAGTGGCCCGGATGGAGTGGCAGAGAGGACAGTGGCCCCAGTCCGGAGGAGCGTCAGTCTAGAAGGAAGACAGGCACAGAGACGAGTCCCCAGTAATGATTACCTTTCTTACTTCTTTTCTAAAAAAAGATTTTATTTGAGAGAGAGAGAGAGAGAGGGAGAGCACAGAGGTAGAGGGAGAGGGAGAAACAGACCCCCAGAAGAGCTGAGAGCCCGACGCGAGGCTCGATCCCAGGACTCCGAGATCATGACGGGAGCCGTAGACAGACACTTCACCCACTGGGCACCCCCCCAGGCGCCCCAATGATAACCTTTCTAGCGAGGTACCAACTCAGGGCTGTAGGAGCAGCAGAGCCCCAACACTGCTCCAGGGGGAGGCTGGCACCCCGGACCCGGGTTCGGGAAGCACCCAACTCCTCGACAGCCCAGCTCTCTGTACTTAAGTCCTTCAAACCGTCCGACGAATCTACATGGGCCTAGAAGAGTCCAGCAGAAAGGGGAAGCGAGGCCAAGTCGGCTCGGCAGCTTCAAAAGCTGTTTAAAGAAGTCAGAGCCTATTCCAGCCTCTAGCAGCGGCAGGAGATTTGGGGTGAAAGGCGGGGAGGGGTCCCCAACGGGGACTTCAGGCTGGAGAGGAGTGGGCCCCACACAAAAACCCCGGCAGCTGCCTGACTTGTCCTCACCAGCTCGTTCCCCATTTTGTTACCCTGATACCTTCAGCGAAGTCTTGTCTGGGCGCGTGTTACATTACTGTCACCAAAGGCCCTTGCAAAACATACGTGTGCCCAGACTATTCCCTGAGCTCCTGATTTACCTGTGTTGGGCCAAGGCCTGGGCACCTGGCAGGTTTTTCGACCTTCCCCAGTGTGGCGAACAGCTTGGCCTCGAGCCACGCTCCTCCAAGTGTGGTCTGCGGAGCAGCCCCATGGAGATCCCCTGAGAAACTGTTAGAAATGCAGGCTCTGGGGTCTTGGGACAGACCTCCGGAGGAGGACTCTGCCTTTTGTCAAGATTTCCACGTGAGCTGCAGTGCCCACTAGGGACACATGGTCATTTAAATTAAAACGTATAAGTCAATTCCTCAGTTGCCTGAGCCCCCTTTCAAGCACTCAACAGCCTCACGTGGGCAGTGGTTATCCTATTGGGCCACAGAGACCTAGAACATTTCCATCGGGGCTGAAAGTCCTATTAGCCCTGGACTCGTGTTAACAGAGCAGCAGCCCTTGAGGACGGAGGTCAGGGAACAGAGGTGGAGGCTGCTGGATCAAGCTGTTCCTGCAGGCGAGGCAACCTCCCCTCATCCTTGGAAAACAGGATTCCTTGTTATCAAAAGAGAGAGCGAGCCAAGATGGCACCACCTTTAGGCAAAACCATAGGGAACGGGATTTTCCGCTGTTGAATTTCATATGCCTGGGGACATTCTACTGAAGCAGAGGCTTTGGGGAGGAGGGTTTGCAGTAGCTGACCAGAGGCCGCTTTTAGGAGTGCCCAGAGGACTCTGCAGGGCAACCAGGATCTCTGGTCACCAGGGCAGACGGTGGAAGAGAGAACAGGGCTAGAACTGTGGGTCTGAGAGTCCTCAACACACAGATGGGAGAACGCGCAGTGAGTGGGACCACCAGCTGGGTGTACGGGGTGAGGGAAAAGGACAGTCACGCACAGCCTGTCACTGTCAGGGGCCGGCAGCCCGGGAGCAGCTGCAGAGAGGCTGGAAATCAATGATCAGAGACAAGAGGCAGAGTCGGAGGTGGAGGCTCCTCGAAGTCAGTGGAGGGAGGGAAGGACCAGTAGGAATGACTGAACGTGACCTTGGAGGAGGTACAGGGCAAGGGCAGGACCTGCTGGGGGAAGAGCACGACCCTGAGCCCACAAGACCCTCCTATCATATCGCACCCTGGGCATCTCTCCGGCTTTCCCCTCAGCGCGGCCCCAGTGAAGGCGCTGGAAGCTTCTGAGAGGAGCGCAGGAGTGCTGTGACCGAGAGATGTGGAGATGGAGGACCACTCAGGTCGTGGTCTCGGGGTCCTGGGATGGAGCCCCGCATCGGGCTCCCTGCTCCACAGAAAGCCTGCCCCTTTCTCTCCCACTCCCCCTGCTTGCGTTCCCTCTCTCTGTCTCTCTCTCTGTCAGATAAATAAAAAAAATCTTTTTTAAAAAGGGGGGGAATGACTATGTGCTTCATGGGGTGGTCTTGAGATTAAATGGGTCAATCCATATTAAGCAATTAGAACAAAGTGGGATACACAGGAAGCCCTCCCATCAAACCGATTATGATTGCGATGCAGGCCAGCTGCCTCATTCCACGTAAGCACCATGAAAATGTACTCAAGGGATCGAGACCATTCAAGTGTCTCCATTTCTGCCTAATGGATGATTTTAAAACAAGTATTTTTATTTAAATACATACTTCCTTTTAAAATGTATCTCAAGTATCCTGTCTTCCACATTTTCTATCATTGAAATGGCAAGTTCCCATTTCATTAAGCTGTACTGTGTCTTTTAAAAATTAAATAGAGCATTAAAAAAAAAAAAAGAAAAACTGGGCTTCTTTAAATGACAAAAACCACTGTGTCATCTTTTCTTACCCTGAGCAACAACACAGGAGAATACTTAATAGTGCATATTGTGCAAAAAGACACATTTCAAATCAAGCTGCCAGCGATTTACAATGGATATATTAATACTATTTTTATCCAAAAAGAATGGGATTAAGGAAGACATTATGAGGCAGTCAAAGGCTTTGTTTCAACGGTTTGTAAACACATGCAAGTAAAGATGGAAACTCTTATCTGGGAATAAATCGGAACAATTTCATAAAGAAAAGCCTACAATTTTCCGAGGCTTAAGGAGAAAGATTAACAAAAAGTATGTGGGGGAAAGTTAATGCCATCAATGGCACATTCCTCGGTCATCAAATTTGACAAATACGTCCTAAGGCGTACACTCGATGATTCCAACAGGGTGCCAGGGGAAACTCACGGGCTGGGGAGCAGCTCCGAAAGCTGGAGGTTCATCAGTAAGGCCTCTGATGCTGGTACACTTACACACTGTCGTAGACTGAACTGTGTCCCAACAAAAATTTGTGTTTGGATCGTAACCTCCAGGACCTACGAATGTGGCCCTATTTGGAAATAGGGTCTTCACAGATGAAATCCACTCAAGATGAGGTCCTATGTGGTTCGAGTGGATCCTAAGCCCATGACTGAGGTCTTTACAAGAAGAGGGAAATTCAGTCTACGGCCATACCACCCTGAACGCGCCCGATCCCATCTGATCTCGGAAGCTAAGCAGGGTCGGGCCTGGTTAGTACTTGGATGGGAAGAAGAGGGGAATTCAGACCTAGAGAAGAGACACAGGGGAAAGTATAAAGGTAGAGGCAGAAATTGGGGGCAGAAATGCTTCTGTGGGCCAAGAAATGCCAAGGACTGCCGACGACATGAGAAGCTAGGAGAGAGGCATGGAACAGATTCTCCCTCAGATCCTTCAGAATGAGCCACCCCTGCTGGGACCTTGTTTTGGACTTTTAGCCTCTGGAACTGTGAGAGAATAAATTTCTGCTGTCTAAGCCACGGCGTCACGGTACTTCATTAGGACAGCCCTGGGAAATGGATATACCTGCCATCTTGGCCATACCCTCTCCAAGGACCACAGTGGTTGAATAGAAAAAGGGGTCAAGGGCAAAGGCTAGGAAGTCGGTTTTGACCTTGCCACACAAGAAAGAGCTGTGTGGCCTTGAGTCAGGTGCTACATCTCCCTGTGCCTCAGTTTCCTTGTTGTTAAGTAGGAATAAAAGAATCCACCCCATATGGTTGTCATGAAGATTCAGTGAGACCAAAGTCAAGAAAGGCAGCATTAATGCTATTATCATCATTCTGCCAACTTTTATTTCTGCTCTGTATGCATCCTAATCCCTCTCCTCAAACTCCGTTCCTCTCTCTGGCCTACTTTTTAACTCTCTGATATTTTAGCACTTCAAATATGGTAGAACCTATCTATGAGGCCGAAATTTCCACGAAAACCTGAGTTTTGGGAGCAACAGAATCAAAATCTGTTCTTGTGACCTCCAATTGTTACTAGAAGAGCCCCAAAACAGAAAGGCAAGAATAGTACCTAGTGCATTTGAGCACAAAGAACATCTATCCATCTCCATCCTGGACAAACAGGGCAGACACAGCTGAAGATGGGAGAAGGCCGAAGTGAAGTTACTCTAGGCAGAGCTGAAGGAGAGGCGCTCCTTCATAGGACAGTCAAGGACGGGCAGGTCATGGGAATGGACATTATGTGTAGAAGAGGGTTGGCAGGAGCAGAAGAACCACCTGTGGTTAAGTTCAACAACAAATTACCCTATGACCCAGCAATTTCACTCCTAGGGAGGTACCTATGCAGAAGAATTTAAAACAGGTGTGCAAACAATTTGTACTCACAAATCAATGACAGTATCCGTACCCTTCATCACCAATGTGTGGATAAACAGCATATGGTCCAGTTGTAGAACGGTATGGCACTGAGCCACCAAGAGCAATGAGGTACTGCCATGCTACAGCACAGCGCAATGTTGACAACGTGACGCTAAGTGAGAAGCGCCGGACACAGAAGACCACGCGTTCTAGGGTTTCTTTGGTATGAGATATCCATACTAGGCAAAATCACGGAGACAGAAGTCAGACGAGTGGTTGCTAGAGGCTGGGAGGAGGGGAAGATGAGGAACAGTTACGGGGCCTTGTTTTGGGGGTGACAAGAATATTCTAGAACCAGATGGTGGTGATGTGTGTACGACATTGTGGCTGCGCCAAATGCCACCAAATTGCAGGCTTTAAGATGGTTAGTTGGTCAACTTTCTATGTTTTCAACTATAAAGTAAACTAAATGAAGGGCCTAGAAGCAAGGGAAAATTGCACAAGCGCAGAAGCCACAGTGAGAGCGATGTGTTCTGTGGAAAGAAAGGAACTAATGGTAATTCAACTGTCACAGATTACTTGATATAGCACCTAAGGTGATCTTTCTTTTTTAATTAAAAAAAAAAAGCAAGAGCTATACCCAACAAACAATGGCCATCCGCAAGCCTCCACACAGCCTCAGACTACAAACTGCGTCCTTCGCTACCTGTGGGTCCCTCACAAGAATGTTCACCAGTCTTGGGTGCCTGGGTGGCTCAGTGGGTTGAGCCGCTGCCTTCGGCTCAGGTCATGACCTCGGGGTCCTGGGATCGAGTCCCGCATCGGGCTCTCTGCTCAGCAGGGAGCCTGCTTCCCTCTCTCTCTCTCTCTCTGCCTGCCTCTCCATCTACTTGTGATTTCTCTCTGTCAAATAAATAAATAAAATCTTAAAAAAAAAAAAAGAATGTTCACCGGTCTTTAGAAGGTCACTGAGAAACTGCTGATTGGGAATTTGGGAATCCATCAAGGGAAACGCACAGGGGGACACGCGAGACACCTCTATCTTCGTCTGCAAAATGTTTAAGTCTCACTTGTTAAAAATTTCTCCATGCCTGTGTTCTCTCATGAATGCCCACCAGTCCTGCGCGTTCCCAGCCTAAGTGGTCACCCTGGAGCGGTAAAACACAAGCCCCTTCTGAGCAGATAATGTCGCGCGGACCTTGAAGCTGTTCATGGGAGTACCAGGGAATAAGATGCCAGCACGCAGGGCAGATGGAGGCATGGAACCGGTCTGGTGGCCCGAGGTGGTCTGGGACAAGCCAGCGTTGTGAAGGTGGCCTGCAGCCGGCTCTGAAGGCACAGGGAACCTTCTGCAAGCCTGTGCAAACTCAGGCACAGCACAGCTACCTATAATCACTGCGGCCAGCAGACAAGACAGTGGCCGTTTCCCAGCAGGATGCGGCCTCCATAGGCGCAACTTCAGTGGGTCTGTTGTCTGACGTCTGAGATGACATCACGCACATACCATGATGCTGTGTCACCCCCTGTTAGTCCCTGGAATAATGGACAAGCCACTGGGGTAATTTGGGAGAACGACCTCGACTTCCAAGCTGGAGGGGTGGCAAGCCTGGGGTTCACAGGAGCCCACAGGCCAAGACTATTTTCTGGGTGACATAATTTCCAGCTGTGTTGCAGTGTCCCTGCAAGGCCTGGGTCATGAGGCAGGAGAGGACACTTTGCTGACCACACTGTCCCACAGAGCAGCTCCCTGCCGCCCCCACACAGCTGAAGATCACCCAGCAGAGGCCTGCGGCGAGAACCACAGATGATGGTAGCGCCTTCCTCCCAGATACGGACCGCTCGCCTTCTGGAAGGGAGACGGGGCCGTTGGACGTTGAGGAGGGGATTGTCATACGGGACAAAACAACGTAACAGGATCTCAACAGTCTCTGAACTGGGAAATCGTAACCCACCGAAGAGCACTGGGAGCGTGCAAACCGGACAGGGGTGCTGAGGTGGAGGCTTTCCTTAAAAACAAAAACAAAACAAAAATTCTCAACACACAACAAGATGCTCGGCATCACTCCTGATCAGGGAAATGCAAACCACAACCATAATGAGGTGTCTCCCTTCACACCTGCCAGAACGGCTAAAGTCAACACAAGAAACAAGTGTTGGTGAGGATGTGAAGAAAAAGGAACCGTTGTGCCCTGGGGGAAGGCGGACTGCAGCAGGAGGTGTGGGGCAGTGTGCGACAGTCCTCAAGACGTTCAAAATGGTGGGGGGGTGCCTGGGTGGCTAGGTTTGTGCGCGCTCTCTCACTCGCTCTCAAGTAAATAAATCCAGGATTTCACAAGGGCCTCAACAGCAGACAGAGGCTTATTGGGAACACAGAGAAAGACAAATCAAAAATTCAACTTTATTTAATAAAGCAGATTTAAAAAAAACCAAATGAAGTACCCAAACTACTGCAGATTTTTTTTTCTCTTTTTTTTCCCCTATCTAGTGTTTAGAGGGAAATAGGAACAGATGGTCTGGGGCAAGAAGGCTGCTTCCCTCCGCCACCACGTGCCGATGCTCTGGCTCTGTCCACCTCCCCATCCGCCCCACGCAGAGACCGCCCACCAGTGGGGGTGCCAAGGCACACGGCAGAGAAGGGTAGGAATGAGAAGGAACCAATGTAGAGATTTGGGGGCACACGTGTTGCCTGAGGGACAGCCCTGTGCCACACACACACCTCACTACATGCTCAAAGAGCTCCTTCAAGACCACTCGCTGCCCCGCTATAAACAGCCGAGGAAACTGACAGACAGGAAGTTCAGGGACCTGCTGTGTGGGCAGAGGCACGGCCCCTCCCCCTCCAGAGATGTCCCCATCCTAATCCCTGAAACCTACCACTGCGTCACATTATACAGCAAAGGGGGGTTTGGGGGGCAGATGGAATTAAGGTGGCTCTTCAGCTGATCTTAAAATAGGGAGATCAGCCTGGAAGACCCAGTGGGCCCACTGTAGTCACGAGGTCCCTAAATGTGGAAGAGGCAGGCCGAAGAGGCAGAGTGTTGGCATGCCCGCCACGGTTGGCTTGGAAACTGGAGGCAGATGTCCACAAGCCAAGGAATGGGGGTGGCTTCTGCAGCCTCGAAGGGCAAGGAAAGGGTTTCTTCTCTACAGCCTGTAGAAAGGAATGTGGCCTTGTTAACATCTTGTTTCTAGCCCCGTGAGACCCTGGTTCGACTCTGACCCCCTTCTCCTGAATGTAAGTTCACGAATTTGTGTTTTCGGCAACTGTTTGTGACAATTTGTTGGAGCAGCCACCAGAAACTCATGGAGCAGGAAGAAAACCACATTTGCTTTCACAGTATTGTTTGCAATGTTTCTCTGCCATTCTCCCCTATCTGACACAGAGAGAGAGATCACAAGTAGGCCGAGAGGCAGGCAGAGAGAGAGGGGAAAGCAGGCTCCCCGCTGAGCAGAGAGCCCAATGCGGGACTCAATCCCAGGACCCTGGGATCATGACCTGAGCCAAAGGCAGAGGCTTAACCCACTGAGCCACACAGATGCCCCTGTTGCTTGTCTTTTGTTAAGGGATTATTTGTATCTTCTGCTTTAAAGAAAAAGAAAAGAAATTGTTCTTTCTGTGTCAAATAAATAAAACCTTAAAAAAAAAAAAAAACATGTTTTCAGTTGCCCATGCGTGACGGTCTGCCCCATAGCTGCCCTCCTGTGAGTGTTTAATCCCTGGGTGGCTCAGGCCACCTGCCAACGTGTTGGTGGGGCTCTTCCTCACTTCTAAATGATCTGCTTGTCTGAGGTCTTTCGGGGGGCTATTACAAACCCCCACCGACTGGGAGGCTTACAGATCACAGAA
This sequence comes from Mustela nigripes, assembly GCF_022355385.1. Classification (NCBI taxonomy): domain Eukaryota; kingdom Metazoa; phylum Chordata; class Mammalia; order Carnivora; family Mustelidae; genus Mustela; species Mustela nigripes. The sequence continues at coordinate 114,234,307 of NC_081575.1, read as the reverse complement.
AATGTATTTGTTCTGGTTCTGGAGCCTCAGAGGTCCTGGATCAGGGTGCCAGCAGGTGCCATGTCTAGGGAGAGGCCTCTTCCTGGTACCTAATTGGGTACCAAAAATATGGGTTTTTTTTTTTTTTTAAAGATTTTATTTATTTATTTGACAGAGAGAGATCACAAGTAGGCAGAGAGGCAGGCAGAGAGAGAGGAGGAAGCAGGCTCCCTGCTGAGCAGAGAGCCCGATGCGGAACTCGATCCCAGGACCCTGAGATCATGACCTGAGCTGAAGGCAGCGGCTTAACCCACTGAGCCACCCAGGCGCCCCCCGAAAATATGGTTTTTAAAGGCAGGTACACTGCGGTCAGTTGTTCTCAGGAAGAACTTTTATATTTTTTTATTTTATATTTATTTTTATTATTTTTAAAGCAGGAAATGGTCCTCTGGGTGGCTCAGTGGGTTAAGCCTCTGCCTTCGGCTCAGGTCATGATCTCAGGGATCGAGCCCCGCATCGGGCTCTCTGCTCAGCAGGGAGCCTGTTCCCCTGGCCCCCACCTGCCTCTCTGCCTACTTGTGATCTCTGTCTACTGAATAAATAAATAAAATATTTTTAAAAAACAATTAATTAATTTTAAAAAATTAAAGCAGGACAGCCAGCGGCTTCTTCCAGTTTAAACCACAAAATTCCAATTCCACATAGGAAGGTCCTAATTACTTCAGTTCTACAAGTCTGAAAATTCTGAGAAGCAATCAGCCCAGGAACCTTGTAAATATTATGCCATCCAGGAGCATCTAATAGGAAAAACCGAAATAAAGCATGAACAGCCTCAGTCACAAAGAGCTAGATGCAAACACTTAATTCCATGAGTTACCCAAGTGCTCAGCACCAAGTCGAACGTGCTACTCCCAGCAACCATCTCTAGCAGCAGAAGCCAGGGGGTCCCCAAATTCCACGGTTTGTTAAAAACAGTGTTGAGTCCACCCCCTGAGTTTCCGACTCCATAGGTCTGCAAAGCAGGGACCCAAGAATTCGCATTTCTAGCAAATTCCCACCTGATGCTGGTGTTACTTCTCACTTTTTGAGAGCCACCTGTATGAATCGGTTACTCTTACCTGAATACCAATTTCATGGCAGAGAGGAGGGGCATGGGGGTCAGAATGAGCTTTTCGCATATGAAGGACAGAGCCTGGCCTTGTGAATCGTTACAGACAACTTTTGGCTTCTGGGAGGATTTTTTCTCCTTCGCTTTGCAGAGAACACCCACCGATTGCTTACACACCCACCGACTGTCCTAGAAACGTGCAAGCACTTGCATGGTCAGGGCATCGTCTGAAATAGCAGACCACAGTAGGGGACAGGCCTCACTACACACCTGT
>NC_081575.1:114230865-114232846 GCF_022355385.1 Mustela nigripes | reverse complement strand
GGGGGGGGGGGGTTGCCAGGAATGAGTCGTCGTGCCCCATCTCTTGTTCTTGTAGAAAACCGACAGTGGGGGACCCCTCCCACTCCCATAAAATGCAAGGAAGCCAGAGGGCCATTTCCAAAGGCAAAATGGATCCCGCCACTTCCCCACCCCGCATCTTTTTTCTTTTTCTTTTTCTTTTTTTTTTTTTGCTCTTAGAATAAGGTTCCAAACTCTCTTCCAGGCTCTGCAAGGTCTTTGCGATCCAGTCCTCACCAGCTGCTTGACTACATCTCTAACCTAAACTTGGTCTACACCCCAAGCACATCAGTCGGCTTTCCATTCTTCAAATACCTCAGTTTCTACCCACGGCCTTTACCACTCACCATTCCCTGGGCCTGTTGTTCCTGCCCAGATCCACACCAGCCGCAGGGCTTAACTCAAAGAGTGCCTTGTCACCTCCACCATGAGGTCTGCCTTGATTGCTTATGGACCCTCTACCCCAACTCTTCAGTCACACTAACCTGTTCTAGAGATGAGCTCATTTCCCCACATGCTTGTTCACTGCCCATTTCCCTTCACTAAATGTAAAATGTAAGACGTGACAGCAGGAATCTTGTTCATCTCAAGGGGTGCGTGGGTGGTGTAGTCAGTTGGGCGCCCAACTCTTGGTTTTGGCTCAGGGAATGATCTCAGGGTCATCGGATCAAGCCCCACTGCTTGAGATTCTCTCTCGTCTCCCTCTGCCCTCCCACTCCAGCTTGCTCTCTCTCTCTCTCTCTCTCTCTCTCTCTAAAATAAATGGATAAATCTTTAAAAAGAAAAAAAAAAGTGAGACATAAGGTAACTGACGGAATTTTCAATGAGAATAATGACCATTAAAGAACTAATGATATCATATAGCCACTCACTGCTCAGTGCTGATTTAAGTCCTTCGTGTCTATCCGCTCATTTAACGTGCACAGCCCAGGACACAGTTACTATTCCCTGCCGGCGCATGCGGGGGAAGAAACTTAGGCATGAAGATTAATCTGCCCAATACCACAAAGCTAGTTAGTAGTCGAGCAGGGACTGGAACCCAGGTACAGTAGCTACAAAAACTCCGTACTAGAGTGTAGTATACCTGCCTCCCAGCGTCACTGGGATCTGGTTTTTCACAAGCGCAGGCTGAAGAAGATGCCCTTCCAATTCACATGCAAACATTTTAGACACGGAGCCTCTCATTGTGGTCCTTGGATGAAAACAAAGATTTTTAGATTTATTTATTTATTTATTTGACAGAGAGAGACCACAAGTAGGCAGAGAGGCAGGCAGAGAGAGAGAGGAGGAAGCAGGCTCCCCGCTGAGCAGAGAGCCCGATGCGGGACTCGATCCCAGGACCCTGAGATCATGACCCGAGCCGAAGGCAGCGGGGTAACCCACTGAGCCACCCAGGCGCCCCGAAAACAAAGATTTTTATACGCAAAGTGGTTTAGTTCCTACTACCAACTGTTTGAGGTTTCTAGCATATTTTTTCTCAAAGAACTCCTTTTCTCAATGTTCACGTCAACTTTCTAAATCAGGGCAAGAGTCTTGATTAATTTCTCACCACCTGGGTTTAAAAGAATGAAGATCCAGCCCTTTGTTATCCAATAGGGCAGCCACCTGCCCCATATCACCACTGAGCACCCGACTGGGCCCGGGCCCAGGCCCACTGAGAAGGGTTTTAAAGGTCAAATTCACACTGGACTTAAAAAGATCTCATATAGGGGTGCTATTCCTACCGGGGAGTCTCTCTGAGACTCTCTTCCCTCCCTTCTGCCTCTCCTCACTCACATACAGACACACACTCTAAAAATAAATAAATCAATCTTGTCCCTCCCCCCCCAAAAGAACTTACATGAAAAACAGTGTGAGGGGGGCGCCTGGGTGGCTCAGTGGGTTAAGCCGCTACCTTCGGCTCAGGTCATGATCCCAGGGTCCTGGGATCGAGCCCCGCATCGGGCTCTCTGCTCAGCGGGGA
>NC_081575.1:114212810-114230765 GCF_022355385.1 Mustela nigripes | reverse complement strand
GCGGCTCAGGTCATGATCCCAGGGTCCTGGGATCGAGCCCCGCATCGGGCTCTCTGCTCAGCGGGGAGCCTGCTTCCCTCTCTCTCTCTGCCTGCCTCTCTGCCTGCTTGTGATCTCTCTCTGTCAAATAAATAAATAAAATCTTTAAAAAAAAAAAAATGGTGTGAAGGATGCCTGGGGTGACTCGGTTAAGTGTCTGCCTTTGGCTCAGTCATGATCCCAGGGTCCTGCCTTGGGCTCCTCCCTCAGCAGGGAGCCTGCTTCTCCCTCTGCCTGTGCTCACAGTCTCTCTCCCTCCCTCTCTCTGGCAAATAAATAAAATCGAGAAAGAAAGCAAGCTGAAATGTCCCAATTTTTTAGATTACATGTTGAAACACATTTTAGATGTATCGTTAAATAAGTTATATCACTAATTTTACCCATTTTTAATCTTTTAAGTAATTTTAATAGCCTTTTAAAAATTACATATGTAGTTCACACTATATTTCTATTAGACAGCGTGGATCCTGGATATTCTAGAATTGTTTATATTGAATAAAATATCTGAAATAGTCTTCCATGCTGGCAATGCATATTTTCTTCTTCTTCTTCTTCTTTTTTTTTTATTTATTTTTTTTTTAAGTAGGCTCCACACCCAACACGGGCCTTGAATTCATGACCCTGAGATTAAGAGTCACGGGCTCTAATGACTGAGCCGGCAGGGTACTCCTCTTAATCAGGTTTTTAATCTGGAAACAAGTATCTGATTTGTCTAGAGTCTGGATGTCAAATAAATTCATCAAGCCTCCTTCAACTTAGCCAAATGCGCAGGGCTGACTCATGTTCTACACTTTATCTATTTCGGGAGTCGTGCAAGTAGTGGCCATACAGCAAATTCTACATTGTTCTGAAACCAAGAAAAAATGATTCTACGGACCTATCGACTGATAACGCCAACTCCCTAATCTACAGATTCTGCAGCTCTTACCTCATCTTTATTTACTTGCATCACAAGAGGCTGGGACCCTGGTGTAAGAAGTAACAAGCACTCTTCGTTTTCTTGCACATTTTTTTCCCCTTGAGAGCTACAAAATAATGCAGCATGTCATTAAGTGGGCTGAGCTTTCCCACAGACATTAGGATAATTGAGCCCGATTTCCTGACCAAGGACTCCAGATCAAAGAGACAAAAGATGTAAATAAAAGACAAAAGGAAATATACACTCTCCACCCCGGAAAACACGAGAGGGTCCCTGGGGTGATGGGCCCAAAGGATGCGACCCCATAGAGTGTTTGGCCCACCCTGAAATTCAGAGTGGGGAGAGACCCAGAGGAAGGGACAGGAAACTAACATTTGTTGAACATCTACATATAGTTTGCGTATGTTGCCAGGGACCATGAGTCACCACAGAGCACTGGATTTGGCCTCCACACCCTCCTAAAGACACAAAGGGGCTTACAACCCAGAGAGCTTATAACCGTCCTCAAGGAGAAATGAAGTAACTTGTTCCCAGGAAAGGGTATCTTCTTTAACCATTCTGTTCCATTTTTTCTAACAAAGGCTTTATAAACTGTGCATAAGTAAGCTATAATTATACATAGAGAACTGGGTTATTATAAAGTATACAGACACTATGTAAAAAACGAAGTTTCTGCGACTTTATTTCATCCCAAACATATTAGCTAACACAAGCGACTCAATACTCCATTAATCATCTTGCTTCCTGCCGGAAAAGCGAGAACGCTTTGCTGTTCAGATACATGTCTGGGAAGTGTAAGCCCAATGCCCTTCTTTTTCCTCCAGTAAGTTACCCCTGGGATGAACAGATCAACCTCCCAAAACATCTGCTAGAGTTTTACAGTGGTTGAGGCACCAGGAAGGTTTGCTGGGGGAAGGGAGAAGGGCTATTTCTGCTTCCTCCTTCGCAAAATCTCCAGAGGCAGGGGGAGGGCAGGGCAGGGCCAGTGGTACTGGCAGTGGGGCGTGGTCACCCTCCTCAGGACACAAAGGTGCCCATGGCCCTTTGCATCCGAAAAGAAACTGCAGTGGGGAGGGGGGAAACACACAACCTCCCGTGCACGTCCCCCGCCACCCGGCGTCACTGCCACAGACTAGAGTGACGGAAGAGTGACAGAGTGAGGGAAGCGCAGTCAGACGTTCAACAGCAGGGGGTGAGCAGAGAAGGCGACTGCGCATGGCAGGGACACAAGGCTTGCCTTATATGGGAAAACCATACAGCAACTCTATAAAATGCTGATTTTGAGAAGTTTCGGTTTTTCACCCCCATCACTTCCAACTGTTATCATAATGGGCCCTTGTGAAAAACGGACACGGCTGGTTTTTGCATTTTTTTTTTAAAGCTAAAACACACAGAGAAAGAACATCTGAAAAGCACAAAAGCTTACATTGCGCTCTTCCCGGGATATACTCGTAAGTGGTTAAATGAGCAACAGAAATGCGATGCTAACCTTGTTATCCCCTTCTCCTGATTCTACAACTCCCAGGCATAAAATGCTTATTGTTTTTCCCATTAAGTGCGGCCAAGATCAGTATTCTGCATAGGCATCAATGCAAATTTATTCAAATTCTAAATTAACGAAGAAAGCAAAATCTCATCCTGAATTTTCGTATTTAATCAATGATTCATTTCACCCAATGCCTTTAGTAAGTCAACGGATCTCTTTGTAGGCTACCACGTTTTTCTCTGGCAAAATCTTGGAACACGCCCCACAAATACTGCATTCCTTCCTCTGTATGTTTACAGTACTGTATGTATGAGGATACAGCTCTTCACTAGAGCATGGGAAAAAATGCTTCCATTATACATCCACAGTATTTCTAAGTTCCCAGCACTGTTGACGTTACAGGGCCTGGAAGGGACAGAGCCCCTAGAGGAGCCAGCCTTCTGTACTCAAATTTCAAGACCTTTCCCCTCTCGGCCTTCATGAGGGAGGCCATCAAACCCTAAGCTCTCCTCCTGCTGCTGACATAGTCACTTCCCCAGCTCTCAACATGACTAACATTGAACTAAAGAGAATGACTTCTTCCAGGTCCCATTTCTCTTGACCGCAAGTCACTGCTGAATCAAAGATAATGACAGCGGAATATAGAAGCCCTTATCCCTGATGGTCGGCGCATGAATTGGGGTACTAGGCTGCGGATGTCCCCCCCTGAATAGTGGCCTTCGTCTCCCAACTCCATTAACTGCAGTCCGATCCGTATTCAGTGTGTCTACTGATAAATGCCGAGTGTTTCCACTGCTGGTAACAGACAAGTAAGTCAAGCTCAAACGATGATGAGCAAAGTGCAAAGAACTAGTTCCGTTAATTACCTTGGGGTTCCCGGTTCGGGGAGGGCTCTAGAGCCACCTTGGGGGAAAACACAGGGAAGGCTGAGCAGCACAGACTTCCTCATACAGGCTTGACTACACCAGAAACAAGGGTAGCGAGAGGACAGCCCCTCTCTGCGCAACGGAAGTCCTCCTGGGACCGCAAGGGTCCATTTCCATCGGAGCTGCCATCGCACGAGCCCGTGGGCTTACTCCTCTCCCGGTTGAAGCCAAGGGTGGAAAGAGCAACTTGCAATGCTGGGAGAGAAGGATGGTGCGGTGATGCAGTGACGCTTCATGCTGGCTGCGCCTGAGAATGGGGTGGGGGGGGGGCCTCCACGGTCCCCTGCCAGGCAGCACCCCAGAACAATTAAATCCGAATCCCTGCCTGGGGGGTGTGGGAGGTGGGAACCAGAGAGCAGAAGCCTGTGAAGGCTCCTCAGCGGATTCTAACTGGACAGCAGAGTTTGAGAACCGGTGGTGTATGGGGCATATCAGAAGGAAGGATTTTTCGGTTTCAACGGGAGCACCCCTCTACCCTTGAAATTCACGCATCATGGAGCCGATGTGCCTAACTACCGTGTTTTATATTCTATGGGTGGGTTGATTCCAGAAAAACACACGGAGAACCACTGAGTTAGAGAATCCCCAGGGCCCCCTGTTCAGCACTCAGGGTCCTTTTTCCTGGGATGCCAGGGGCGTCTCACAGGACATATATGGAACATAATAACTACGAATGGAAAATGTCACAATTTTAAAACCTTTCTGCAGGCAGCCATGGATTTCTGTGAAGTCCCCTCTCTTGCAGAAAGCCATTTGGTTATAAGCTCAGTACTGGGGGGAAAAAAAGAAAAGCTTTCAATCACGAGGGCTCCTCCAGTGCTCCCACAGAACTCTGGAAGTTGAAATTAATTACCTTCGATGGTCTTTCATGTGAAGCCGCAAAGGATATAGAGCAAGACACATTTCCTTCCCGCTCACCCCAGTAAATGCAATCAGGAGTTGCGACTGTCACATGGTTTCCAAGCAAGCCAATATTTGGCAGCTCAAACTCTGCCCTGTCAGCCGTATCTATATTCTTTGTTCAGCGGAGGCTGTAAGCTCTAGCTCTCAGCGAGGGCAAACAGGAAACACATTCTTTTCTCTGCAAGAGAAAGATGTAACTTTCTGCCTTCTTTTTTCCTTCTGCTCAGGGCCAGATTATTTCATTTCATCCATACACGCCTTTCCCCACCCTGTTTTGCCTGCTGATGGTTTTAAGAAACCGAGAATAGAAATGAAGTTGAAAAAGAATGTTTTTTTTTTTTTTTTTTGCCTTCTGTCTCCCAAGCCAATTATCTACAACAGAATCACAACTGATTCTATGGTAACAATACGTCTTTCTCTGTAAAATATATTCGCGTGGCAGACCGCTCTCCAACCGCCGGATACGTACAGCACTGTCCTTCATGTGGTGGTCAAGAGCTCTCCGGGCCAGCCAGAACGGGATATTAACCAGAAAGGAACGGACAGACTTCTCAGACCTGGAGAGGCATCAGGATCAACTGCTCCAGGGGATTCTAAGTGAAGGCAATTCCCACAACATCAGAAAAACAGTGCCTGGCCGCAAACTCTCCTCTCCATCTTATTAAATCTGAATGTGTGATTAACAACCAATTCCCTTTCCCAGCGAGGTTAACATGTATGGTAGTAGTAGGTCCATCTATCCCAATGAGTATCCCAGGCAGTCCGGGCGCTTGGGTGGCTCAGTGGGTTAAGCCTCTGCCTTCAGCTCAGGTCATGATCCCAGGGTCTTGGGATCGAGCCCCGCCTCGGGCTCTCTGCTCAGCAGGGAGCCTGCTTCCTCCTTTCTCTCTGCCTCTGTGCCTACTTGTGATCTCTGTCTGTCAAATAAATAAAATAAAATCTTAACAACAACAACAAAAAAATCCCAGGCAATCCATGCTACGCATTGGGGAGACCGTACGGTGCCCTACCCACATAAGGCTGATGGTTCAGTGCTCATCACACGAATCTGGAGGATTTTGAGCCACGGACAGGTGTTGGGAAGAAACACGAGTATAAGAACAATGGAGAACGGGGAGGTGGCTTCACGTTAGAACTGGGCAAACATATGGTTTTTATTGATCAACCAGTGATCACAGAATCACAGATTTTTGTTATTGTAGTAAGATATGTGCAACACAAGCTTTTTGATTCAGAGGTATTAGATATATCCACAGCATTAGAGATCCATCTCCACCATCCATTTCCAGAACTTTTCCATCACCAGAAACAGAAACTCTGTACCATGGTGGTCCACGGCGCAGCAGCAAGGGCATCGCCAGGAAGGTGGTCTCGGGTCCCGCTGCAGACTTACGGACTCCTATCTGCAGTGTTAACTAGATCCCCAGGCGATCCATACGCACATGCCAAGTGTGAGAAACACTGCTCTAGAATTAAGAAAAAAAACAGTACCTTCTCCTATGAGCGGTCACGCTCATCTTGTCTTCCAGCCGCACAAAGCAATTCAGAAAAAACAAAAAAAAACCAACCTTACAAAGGGTCATTTTTTAAAAAATTTTTTCCTTTTTTTAAAGATTTTATTTATGTATTTGACAGAGAGAGAGAGAGCACAAGTAGGTAGGGTAGCAGGCAGGGGGAGAGGGAGCAGCAGGCTCCCCGCTGAGAACGGAACCTGATGCAGGAATCCGATCCCAGGATACTGGGATCATGACTTAAGCCAAAGGCAGACGCTTAACCTACTGACCCACCCAGGTGCTCAACAAAGGGTCGTTTTTAAGGGGCTGCTTCTCGAGTTCCCCCCTCTAAGCCCAAGAGGCCATACTTTTGGGGGCGGGAACAGCAAGGGAGAAATGTGTCATGTTTGCAGTTGTGGACATTTGTCTGAGCTCGAGGTCCCCCAGAGGCGGCCAGGCACACTGCTGTGCGCTCCCTGGGAGCTTCATACATACTTGCTGGCTGCTTGACTAGCTCAGACGTGAGAATCAAGTGTGTTTCTCACAGCGCCTGGGTGGCTCAGAGGGTTAAGCCTCTGCCTTCTGCTCAGGTCATGATCTCAGGGTCCTGGGATCGAGCCCGCTGGGGCTCTCTGCTCAGCAGGGAGCCTGCTTCCCCCCCACTCTCTCTGTCTGCCTACTTGTGATCTCTGTCTGTCGAATAAATAAATAAAATCTTGAGAGAAAAAAAAAAAAAAAGGATGTTTCTCCCGGAGTCGGGGGCAATCCGTCCTCCTAACCGTTCCCTACGGTTTGAGGCAAGCAATGCCAAGTGTGCTGGTCCCTAGGTTGCGGAAGGCAGCGGGGCCAGGGGAAGACCCGAAGAGCCAGAGGCCAAAAGGAAGAGGCTGGGCCGAGCACAGAAGGCAGTACTGTACTCGCCGCCTGAAATACACAGGAGGAAAGCATGCGATCGCGGCATAATGAATTCGCTTCTGGCTGCCAGAGTAGGAGCCACGGAACAATGAACAATTTGAGCGGCTTCGGTTTCCACAATGCAGCCTTGTGAAGGTCCACAGGCAGAAAATTGTGCCGACCATGCACGGGGCATTTTTCTTTCTGGGCTGTGCTCTAGACCTAGGCAGCAAATTGTGTACCTAAGAAACAATTCGTTACCGGGCTAGGAAAATGAGCATTTGACCCTCCTTTGGACTTGTCCAGCCGAGTCCCTGGGTGGGAGACAGGATTTTTCTGGCCACCATCTGCATCAGTAAAAGCAAGCATTCACAGCGGCAGTGACTGTGGGTGGCTCGCTGAATTCTGGCCCAGGGAGAGGACTTCAGGACTCTCCTTGTCAAGGAAACCCTCTCCTAGGCATAGCTCGTGCAGAACCAGACGCCGCTGACTTCGAGTCCTCGGCCATTATTTGTCGACTAATTGGACAAGGCGTCGGCATCTTCCAGGAATGGGCTCTGACAAGCCGTAAACTAGATGGTGATTAAAGAGCCCACACTATCAGTTTCTGTGCTCGATGCGGGAGCAGGTGGCCTGCCCAAATTGTCCCCCAAAGAGCCTGTTGAGAAGTTTCTTCGCACAAAGACTGGGGTCTCTATGAACGTAAGACGAATTTTCATTTTGTGCCTCCCCTGTGAAACTCCATCCCCAAAACAAAATCTTTCCTTCTCCAATGAGAGACTCACACATGCCTGAGTCAAAGACTGGCCATATTACTCCGCCTACCCTCAGTTCCGTTTTCCTCCTGTGAAGGTTGGGTTGCTGGAGGGTGACGAACGCGCCGTGATTTCTAGGGAGACAGGCTCAACAGACACCTGTGAGGCTCGACTGTGATGAGGGCAGTCCTTGGGGAAACATACAAAGGCAACACTTACAGACCCTCTGATATCTTTTCACTTCCCTGGTCAAATATAGAAGAGCTTTGGTCCATTCAATTTTCTTTCTTTTTTTTTTTTTTTAAATAAAGATTTTGCTTATTTATTTGACAGAGAGATAGCAAGAGAGGGAACACAAGCCAGGGGAGTGGGAGACGGAGAAGCAGGCTTCCCGCTGAGGAGGGAGCCCGATGCGGAATTCGATCCCAGGACCCTGGGATCATGACCTGAGCCGAAGGCAGACGCTCAACAACTGAGCCACCCAGGCGTCGCCCACCCTTTTTAAAAAATAAGATTTTATCTATTTATTTGAGAGAAAGAGGGCATAAGCAGGGGGAGAGGCAGACTCCCCACTGAGCAGGCACCCTCCATTCGGTTTTCTTGAAATCATCTATGGTAAACTGTCTCTCTCTCCCTCCCTCCGTTTGAGGCTCCAGCAAGGTCCATGGGGTACCACCTGGCTTCACAAAGAACTTGGGGTCTCTTTCCTGAGGCATCTGTCCAAAATAAATGGTCTTCTATGCAGCACACAAGGGTCAGAAAGTATATACTTTTGCCCCTTTTCCCAACAGTCTCCCCGATTTTTTGTAATTTTTAAAGTACTCTCTATTCCCAACATGGTGTTCAAACTCATGACCTCAAGATCAAGAGTCGTATACTCTACAGACTGAGCCGGCCAGGTGCCACCCGCCCCATTTTTTTTATTTCTATGCCTCTATTACTTGGGAATAAAAACTCATAAATTCCCAGTACCTGTAAATTGTATATCATACATTTAAAGTACCAGAAACATATATGTTAAATATAAATAAAGGTTAATTTCATTTTCAACAAAGAACAGAGGTGTCAGTGTGTCCTTCTTGTGCCCTAGGAACCACCTTGTGCATCCCATGTCGGTGACCATGGCTCTCATCTCCCACATTCTACTCAAGTGTGTCCCCCTGGGTAAAGATAATTTGCAGCAATGAAAGAGAAAAAAAAATACGAATCTGTGCTCTGATTTCTGTCATGAAAATTTAGTTTTAACCTTAAATGCATTTCGGGGCATTTCCTTTCCTTCACAGAATGTTCTGGTGTAGAATTCCAATTCCCTTTTCCTTATAGCACTTGGCTGTGCAGTGCAGTAACTCATTAAGAGGGGAAGGGGGCGCCTGGGTGGCTCAGTGGGTTAAACGTCTGCTTTCAGCTCAGGTCATGGCCCTGGGGTCCTGGGATTGAGCCCTGCACTGGGCTCCCTGCTCAGCGGGAAGCTGGCTTTTCCCTCTGCCTTTGCCCCCCGGCCCCACTCATGCTCAATCTTTCTCTCTCCCTCTCTCTCTCTCTCAAATAAATAGATAAAATCTTAAAAAAAAAAAAAAATTACCAAGTGGGGAAGATGTTCTCATTCTCACCACTCATCACCCCAAAGTCTGGTCCAATCACTAAAGCAGAAAGGTAAGGACAGGCTTAAGGATAAAACCCGGGAGCTCAGAAGGACGTACTAACGTTTCCTCTTCCAGAGACTGGAGTTCCAAGAACGAGCTTCTGCAAATACAAAAAGTGTTTATTTTTTTTTTTTTAAGATTTTATTTATTTATTTGACAGAGAGAAACACAAGCAAGAGAGGGAACACAAGCAGGGGGAGTGGGAGAGGGAGAAGCAGGTTTCCTGCAGAGCAGAGAGCTCTATGCGGGGCTCGATCCCAGGACCCCGGGATCATGACCCGAGCCGAAGGTAGATGCTTAACGACTGAGACACCCAGGCGCCCCACGAAACATGTTTAGTCTTCCATCCTAAGCACTGAAGGAAACAACCAGCTAATTTAATGTACGTGTAACCAATTGTCCCTCACATCTGGGTTAATTAAGCACCTCATCATGGGTCAGGCTTGGGGCCCCATTTAAAAAGTTGCAACCCCTGCCCTTAAAGTGCTTCCAGGCTCGTGAAGGAACTAGACAGGGACCCAAGTAATCGTAAAACTACATGACCTGACGGGTAAGAGAGGGGCGTATGGGCGGGGTTGCGGGGGCGGTGACCAGGAGAGACTCTGAGAGCAGAAGAGAGTAGGGGGTAGTTAGGCCAGCAAGGTAAGGAAGGGAACGGGAACAGAATATGCAAAGGCGGAGTGTGGTGAAAGATGGGGGCAGGCTTGGGGAGACAGGAATGGTGAGAGGTAGGGCTGGAAATGCAGGGCTAAGCCAACCCAGACTTGTAAAAAAAAAAAATAAAATAAAATGCATCTAGGTCCTTTTTTCAGTGATGACCAAATCGATTTTGGAGATCTTTAAACAAAACTCCCAGCATGACAAGGAGCAGGAAATCGTGCTCCCAGTCACCAGTTTAAGGTAGGCATAAGAGAAAAATGAAAGGCCTCGTGGGCCAAGGGAAGGATGAGGAGAGGCCTTTGCCCTTGGGTGGCCAGAAGTGAACTTCCATGGGAGTTTTCGCGTGGAGGTCCCCTGTTACTTCCCGGGCCCCTGACTCCTGACAGACACCTGCAGACAGAGCGGGCTCACAATGGTCCCGCCTTCACGCAGCCTTGTCCCGAGCAGGGGTTTTGGCAGACCTACCCTCGGGCAGGTACCCACTCGCCACAAGCAACTGTGCCCACCGCGATTTCATTTGGAAGGTCATCTAACCAAACGTCACGCAGGCATAATCGGGATCGCTTAGGTCAGGGGTCCATGAACTCCTCTGGTGAACAGCCAGACCGTAAATACCCTGGGCTTTGCGGGCAGAAACAGCCGCAGATGATACGAAAATGCAGGGGCCCGGCTGTGTTGCAACGAAGCGTTAGCTAGTGAAATGTGCATTTCAACCACGCAGAAATATAAAAACCATTCTCAGCCTGGGAGTCGTTCAAAACCAGGTGGCGGGCCAGATTTGGTCCACGGGCCGGAGTTTGCCAACTGCTGGTCCAGATGGTCATTTTATAACCAGATTTGACCCCTAAATTACATACCTCAGTTGGCAGGTGTGTGTATCCTAACTTCTGCCGAGCCAAAGATTTCCACTCTAACTGTAGCACTTCAACATGGTCCCAAGGATCCTCGGGATCTCGTGCCTGAGCAATTCCATCTGAAAGGTTTATTTATCATTATCTGAGTCTCTCCAATAACCAGATTGCCTTCCTGGCTCAAATTGAGTCACCAGCTAGCGTGGGACTCCCACGCTGGCCACACGGACTCAATCTACAACAAAACAACACTCCGTCAAGTACTGGCTTCCCCCTTCTCTCGGACCTGCACATAAGTGGAGTTGATGATGATTTACAGAAGGTCCTAGCCTCGCTTCCCCTTCTATTCCCTGCTCTGTATCTGAGGGCCGATCCTAATGGCCAAAGAGGCAGGCAGAGAGAAGGAAATCCAGGATCACCAAGTGACCAAGATTTCAATTCTCTGCAAGTAAAGGCTCGGACCTCAGAAGCTACCCACTAGCTGGAGTCTTTACTTTCACCCACGAACTGGAATTCCCCAAGTCCGTGCGGGGCCACCATGCACAGAGCTGCCTTACTGCCCTTACACCTCTCCCCGGGGTCTTAGGCCTGCCTGGAGATCTAGAGTAACAGGCTGTGACCCTGCACGTCACTCCCTCTCTCCAGTCCTCAGCGGAGAACTTGCTGGCGCAGGGCCTGGATCCTCCCCAGGGGTCAGCAAAGCAAGTTCTAAGACTACAAGTCACCGTCACTTGGGGAGAGGGTCTCACTCTGGGACATCTCAGGGGACACCACTGTCACAGCGCAGAACAGAGACAAAGCAGCAAAGCCTGCACACTCTGATCCTTTCCAGGCGACCCAAAAACATCCCTGCCCACTAAGCCTTTAAGCAAGGCCACAGATTAAATGAGCATGCCTTACAGTCACCGCGTGAATGACACAGAACCCTTCCTCTCCAAAGTAATCCCCTACTCTGGCACCAAAAGACTTGGGTGGGGGGGAGAAAACTACATTATGCTGTGGTACATTTAGACAAAATACTGTGAAATCTAGCGTATCAGACAAGCTAGACAGTGAAAGTTCATCATGCAGTTGCCACCCAAACTTGATCTGTGTGAGTCTGTCGAAGGCACTTCTTTTCATCCATGGGTCGGAAGCATCTATTTCATTTTGTCTTATGGTTAGAAATTAATATCCCTAATTGAGCACACTCTTCCGAAATAGCTGACTCACAGACTGGGCTATGGTACTCTTAACTTTCGACTACAAACTAAATCATAGCTTCATACATCCATCCGCCACCGATTATTTCCACCCAACAAGAATTCGCAAAACCTCATGAGAGTAAGTAACACAGCAGATCAATGTTGGGTTCTTTCCTGGAAGGTGATTTGCTCTGGGACAATTTTACAGTTTACACCTTGCTTCTGCAGCAAAAGAAGTCTGCTGCTTTTAACCTATTGGAAGGAAATAACCTACACATTTGCTCAAACGTGGTTTACATAAGCAGAGGGCCAAAGCCGGCGTTCTGGATATCCCCACCCTCCCCGGCCCCATCCTCTCCAACAACCTCTCGACCCTCAGAGACAGAAAGGAGAACAGTGAGCGAGTTGCAGTCTCTGCTTTTCCTGAAATGTTACAACATCATTTTGGTGAGCAAAGAGCTCACCGTTACTTGCCATGCAAATATTTTCTTTGGGGGATTTTTCTCGTAATGGGAGATCTTAATTTGAGAGTGTGTGCACTGGGGCATCTTGGCTGCTTTCTTTACAGCTTCTAAATAGACCCACATAATTCCAACAGCCCAGAGGGGCCAGTAAGCGCCTTAGCATCTCCCTGCTATGACCCTGCCCCACAGTAAAGGCATGGACAATGGCCACTATTGAACTGCAAACCTCATTTCTGCAGAACCTCATATAATCTGGGTTGTTGGTGTTTTTTTTTTTTTCATTTTTAGTTGTTTTAAGATTTCTAAACTTGTGCTGAAACATGCTGCTTTCATTTCCCTGGAGGGAAATAATATTCCTTTAGCAAAATTCTTAGGTCAAGCCCATGTGTATTTTGGAACAGAGCAAAAGCTGGGGGAAAAAACACAATCATCTAGAGGGACAAAATCGTAGCCAATTAGTAATAAACCTTTCTGGAAAGTGACTAGCATGGAACAGGATTTTCCGGGCTGTATATAAAGGGCTGCAAGTTCCAAGAGATACTGATAGGTATTTCACAGTTCATTATCTTCAAAAAAAATTATACGATTTCTATCCCTATCATGGAAATTAGTAATGGACTTTAGGAGATTAGCAGCAAACCAACTGTTTTTCCAAATCTCAGTGTTCCAGAAAGTTCTGTGACCTCAAAATCCCCATTATCCCTCCAGGAATAGCTGTCAATATCTTGAGATACTAGTCCAGTTGATGGAACAGAAAAGCTGAGATACGATAAGGGCTTTCTTTCTTTCTTTTTTTTTAATCTTAAATATAGGGCTTATGAACAAGAATTTAAAAACACATAGAGCGAGAAGATAAGGAGTCTGTCACTTTAAAAATTAAGAGAAATGAGACCTCCAGTTATTTCCAGGCCTGGAAAATAACAGAATGAAGCATGGTGACTCACGCATTGTGAAGTTTCAAGTGCCAGCCCTAAGCGAAAGGTGTTACTGGTATGAAACCGAGATGAAACACACAACAGGCAGAGTCAGCTCTTCAGAAAAACACACTTTATACCTACATATTACTTGCTCCCTGTGCTTCTATAAGCTATTTTTAACACAAGACTTAAAAGACATCACTAAATATTAGACTGAATAATACCGCGGGGATGTGCGACTGCTGATTCCGAATGCAGAAGCGGTCACGCGCTGGCCATTTCCCATGGTTCAGTGTAACAGGGGAATTACACAGAGACAGGCAGACAATAGGGTAGTCTAGCATTTTAAAAATTAAACAAGAGAAATTGTGATGGTTCAGCTGATTAACTTGATGCTACGGGTGGGAACAAAAAATAAGGAACATTTATTCCAGATGACAAAGTCACCTGTTCAGCAGACTTGTCTTTACTTACAGGGAAAAGTCTGGATTTTCTTTAGTATGTACAAGACCGAGGCTTCACAATCCTTGCCCAACAGCTGAGCTCGGTCTATAAAATTCCACTGGCCTTAGGATTTGTACGAACTGTATTTTTCAGACACAATTCCCTTCTTCGGGGTTAACAAGTTGTAGAAACATCTTAAATGACCCAACAAACCTTGTCTCCCTCCTAGGAGAGGATCAGCATTATTCAGTTCACACGAGCTGACCAGCATGTCATCGTCCAAGAAAGACTCTAGTTAGAGCAAATTTACAAATATGTCACAGGAGCAAATTGCACAATATTAAAATTCTTTGAACCCCAACGGAAAATTACACCTAACAGAAAAGAACTTTCCAACAATCCATTCTCACATGAGCAGGTTTATGTCTCGCTGTTGTTGTTTGAAATGACTCACATACAAACTGATCATATCACTCTATTTAAAAATCCAGGGTACCATGGGGGTGGGCAGTCACTTAAGTGTCCAACTCTTTGTTTCGACTCTGGTCGTGGTCTCAGGGTCCTGATACCAAGCCCCATGTCAGGCTCAACACTCAGCGTGATTCTCTCTCCCTCACCCATTTGTGTGTGTTCTCTTTCTCTTTCAAATAAATAAATAAATCTTTTTATAAATAAATAAATAAATAGTCCCGGTGCTGCCCTATGGACGTCCCACACAGCCGTCGGTCTGTACTTGTCAATCTCTCAAGGGGAAAATCTTCCACAGTGAATTATGTCAACTGTTCAAGAGTCCTCAATTTGTGGATCGTAACACACCACTTTCCTACCCAGCTGCAAGTCATCTTCCAGAATCCAAAGGAATGTCCCAAGTCTCTCCGAAAAACATCCAGATGGGCTCCCTTGCCTCACACTCCAGTAAACAGTGGCAGCCAAGCGTGCACTGCTGGGTCGGGAGCCCACCACATTCACACTCCACAGATGAAGGGTCTCCTGCCACATGGACCTGGAGATCTCCCCTGAGAGCTCATGATTCCAAGTGTTCTCTTTTCATCTACTTAACTGCATTTCTTCAGATCACTGCTCATTTCCTTCCCCGTGTTAAACTTCTAGACGTATCTATTAATGCCAACCACAGAGCCCAACCACCACAGACTACTTGGGGCTACCACGCCACATCCATCTCACTCTGGTTGGAAAGGAGAGGGGGAGGTTTTTAGGCCACCGCGCTGCCTTACTGGAGGGGAGTGTGTAGTTTCCTTCAGGCAGGGGTTTCCTATGTAGGCACTGCTGTACCCCTGGAGCCGGATCATTCTCTGTGGTAGGGGAGCGGTCCTGCATGCTATAAGAGGCCAGCGGCTTCCCTAGACTCTACCCACTAGATGTCAGCACCACCCCTGAGATGGGACACTCCCAAATGGCCCCTGGGGAACAGATCACCCCCAGCCGAGAACCACAGATTTCAACTTTCTGGAAGCACAGACTACTTTGAGGACCCTTTGTAAACCGCCTTTGTGTTCTTTTGGGATATTGCTGCTCTAAGCGTGGCCCCACTCCCAGACCAGCAGCACCTGGGAGCCCCCAGAAATGCAGATTCCCAGGCCCCCCCAGCTCTGCCAATGCAGAATCCGTTATTTCAACAAGATCCACTGTGGAGGCTGATGTGTATTGAAGTTCTAGAGAGCACTCATCTCATACCCTCGCTTCGAATCTATTGTGCAGGTTCTTACCAGGAAGACGGTGCATGACTTAAGGTGCCAAATACAGCTAACACACCAGAGGCACTTATCACTCAATGGTTGATTTCTTCCCATTTGTTTTTGGCTAGGTGTGAAGGGACAGGGGGAGAGAGAGAGAGGGAGAAAGGGAGAAGGAGAGAGACGAAGGGAAGGAAAGAAACTGAGCAGGTGAGAATCACTCCCTGGCTTTTCGGCCTGCTCTCACATAGGGATTAGCTCGGTGTCACGGTTACTAACTGTATAAACTTCCCCACAAGTCTAACTCACAAGATACTCGGAAATACAACCCAACAATGGTTCTCATCCCCCACAAACTCAAGTATATTGCTCTAAGGTAGCCTGTTATTAATTTCAAAAGGAGATTTGTGGAAAATAATTGAAGATATGGAATGTGCGCTTTCAGCAGGGGCAAGATCACCATTACCTCCAGTGGGAGGAATATGGGTGGAGAGGCAAAATACCATCTCACTTTTTCTCTCGTTAATGTACAAATACACACACCATACTTAAACACACATACCGTGTACCCATGGTACAAAGATATCACGGGGAGGCAATCAGGAAAAGAAATCTAAAAAGTCTCCTTGCAGGGGGTTAGGGGTGGAGATAAATAAAAAGATTGAGAAACACTGATTAAAAAAATGATCTCGGGGCACCTGGGTGGCTCAGTGGGTTAAAGCCTCTGCCTTCGGCCCAGGTCATGATCTCAGGATCCTGGGATCGAGCCCCGCGTCGGGCTCTCTGCTCAGCAGTGAGCCTGCTTCCCCCTCTCTCTCTCTGCCTGCCTCTCTGCCTACTTGTGATCTCTGTCAAATAAATAAATAAATAATCTTCAAAAATAAAATAAATAAGTAAAATAAAAATTAAAAAATGATCTCTTAAAAGTCAAAGTTTTCAAGGCCCCATCTTGGGTAAACGGACTGTCAGAGAACACGCAGGAACTCACTAGTCTTTTCCGTGGCAGAGGCCGGGAAAGCACGAGACCCGGTGGGAAGCCTGAGGCTCAGGAACCAGGAACAGTGTGGGGACCTCATGGTTAGCCCTCAGCGGTCACTGCCAGGCTGTAGGGACCCTGGGCGGTCTCTCCACCTCTGAGCCTCCGTTCCTGACCACCTGAGCAGGTTGCCATGAGGATGACATGCAGCAAATGTCCAACACGACCGGGCACGAATAAACATTTTCCTGTTGAATCATCCTCTCCAGCTGTAAGATTTTTAAATGTTGTTAATTTGGGCGTTTTTGGCAAAGAAGTCTATCCCTTCTTATTTGGATTCCAAATAAATCAGAACTTTAGTACATAGTGTTATAAAGTATTTTCAGTTCCGAAACAACTTATTCGATAGGGTAAAGTCACATGGAAGGTTAAACACAAAAGGATCGTACATCCCTTGTGCTACGGTGCCACAGAGGCAGGACAGGAAAAAAAAAAAAAAAAAAGAATCATCACTTTTTTCCAAAGACACAATAAAAAGCCCAGGGCTTATGGGGAAAATGCGGATAGGGGTACCACACTTGAAAACATCATCAGTGACACATATTAAAAAAAAGACAGAAATCCAATAAAAATGGTAGTATCAAAAAAATGGTAGTATCCTGTTACACACATTGAAGGATTAAGAAATACAATGGTAAGTGTGGGGCACTCGGGTGGCTCACTCAGTGACGTGGATGGCCCTTGATTTCAGCTCAGGTTGTGATCTCAGGATCATGAGATCGAGCCCCGCGTTGTAAGCCAAGGGAGTTCGCAGAAGGAGCTGCACACACGTGCATGTCTTGTGTTTTCCGACTCTGCTCGGGTCAGAAAGGTATGGTTTTCTGCTTTTACCTCGTGCTGCACCAGGAGGAAACAGAATATAAGCAAATATGCAATTCCGATTATTATTGTTCCCTAATAGATCAGTCTCACAGGAACACATTTGCGGTTTCCAACAAGAGAAAGAAGAACGGACCATATGTTGAGACTGCTTAACTTCTTAATCTTCGATGTGTGAAACTAAGGGATCCTTCTTCTGAAAGATATTTTAATTCAGTTCCACGAACTATAGTCAGAAGCCTCCAGAGAGGTCTAGCCCATTTTCGGTCTGACAAGGCTTCTAAGCAACAGTGTTTCATATCAAACTAGAGTTTCCAGAGTTTAAGAACTCACAAAAGTAACACTAGGTGTGGAACATGGAAGGCAGCTGTGAAGAGGGTTCTAGATTCACAGAGAGGAGTCTGTATACTAACCCTTCTGTGACCTGTAATGTCGCTTCACCGCTCTGGCCCCATTATCTTACACCTTGAAGCTAAGGTTGCTTTCAAGAGCAGATGAGATCAATAGATCTGGAAATTACCTAGGCCAGGGCTTGAAAAATATCAGTTGAATGTAGATCTGCTTACAGACTGACACGCAATCATGAAGGAAGCATAATCCTTATCCTTCCAAGAGTTAAGGAGCACCATATCGAAAACATCCTTTATTCTACGGACTTGGCATAATGGTTATTGAGATGGCTATAAAAATGCAGGGGAGAGCGCTTGGGTGATTCAGTCGGTTAAGCATCTGACTCTTGGTTTTGGTTCTGGTTGTGATCTCAGGGTTACAGGATTGAGCCCCACATCAAGCTCCACGCTCAGCAGGGAGTCCGACTGTCCCTCTCCC
>NC_081575.1:114208439-114212710 GCF_022355385.1 Mustela nigripes | reverse complement strand
CTTGCACTCGCATGCTCTCTCTCAAATAAATAAATAAAATCTTTTTTAAAAAAAATACAGAGGAAACAGGGGCGCGTAGATGGCTCAGTGGGTTAAAGCCTCTGCCTTCGGCTCAGGCCATGATCCGAGGGTCCTGGGATCGAGCCCCGCATCAGGCTCTCTGCTCAGTGGGAAGCCTGCTTCCCACCCACCCCGCCCCCGCCTCTGCCTGCCTCTCTGCCTACTTGTGATCTCTGTCAAATAAATAAATAAATAAAATCTTAAAAAAAGAAAGAGTAGAGGAAACAGAAAGTAAACATCCCAAACACTAAGGTAGTTTACAGACACAGAAAGGCGTGGGGGAAGCATCAGCTTCTAGTGAACTGTAGAGAATTGCATTTCCTCCCTCACGATTTTACTAGCGTTCATCTCTCCCTGGCTTCTTGGGTTACAGTCTAGAATGTCCCACTTCCTTGTCTAAAAAGAAGATGCAATCTCCTGAGTCTATAAAAATCCTTCTTGCTCAATCCATTCCCCCTGCCACAGTGTTTATGGCGTTTGAGGGAGTTCCAGAGCATCTGCCATGGTTTCACTCTTCCCTAGCCCTGCCAGGAATAAGGACCTCTTGTTCCCAAAGTCCAGCCAGACACACAGGGTCAGTGCTGCAAAATCCAAAGAATTTGCCTTGCTTGCTTTGGGGACTCCACATTCAGATCTGCCTCCGGAGCAGAGAACACGCACTTGGTCCTGAAGATGGACACAGACCACAGGACCTCAGCTGTGAACTCAACAAATTGTCCTTACGATTACCCTCCCCTCAACCAATGACTGACATTCAGACCCTAGAAAGCTTTCGCAACTAATAAAGAGATGCTTGGAAGGTCAAAGGCTGCTTACTGATTTTATTTCCCATTACAGATTCATTAAGCGACCTCTGATTTTAAGTTTTATTATTAAAAAAGCATTGCTAAGTGTCACACAGAAGCCAAAGGCGATGGAGCACAAACTTCTAGTATCAAGACTTATCCCTTGTTGGTCAGAGTTCACAGTTCCTCGACCGTCATTAAGTTATTAATGGAGGCAGAAAGCTAGCTGACTGTGTAACAGGAATCCAAGGCTGTGTTTTCCCTGATAGACTTGGTCCACCAACCCTGCAGCAGAATCTTCCGTAACACATCGCCTTCATGGTAAAAATAGGAATAGGAGCCTATTTCATAATTATTCCTTTCTGATGACTGGTACCTTCAAAAACCAAGTAAGAAATACGCCAGGCCTAAATACAGAAATGTTTCCCCTCAACTGATTGTTAAGGTGATTCCATAAATATGGACTTAATTTATTTTCCCGTTTACAATGACTGGCTCTCACTTGACCATTTCAGCCACTCTATGCTAGAGACAGGACGCATCACCTATTATAATAAGAAGGCTTGCCCACAAAGTGACATCTAACCATTGCTTCACTCCCTCCGCAGGGAGGGTACGACCCCACTTTTGACGAGTTCTCTTACACACACCGGGGTTTGTGGCTTGCCCAAGATTACCAGATACTCAGGAGAAGTCCTGGGGCTCCCACCTAGGTCTCCCATCCTTAGTCCGGCACTCCTTCTCCTCGGCCCCAAGAACTCCCACCTGAGCTGTCTGAAGCCTAGCAGAAAATCAGTAAGGAGGCCAGAAGAACCTCAGGCTTCCATGTCCTACTCTAGTCGGGGCCCGTGACCCACCCTCACACCCAAATGCCAAGCCAATCACAGAGAAGCCAATCTAATTTATCCAGACAGCCTTGGGGATCCCAAAGACAGTTACTGGCGCCCCCTCCCCACCCCAGGGAAATGATCTGCAGAGTCACACAGTGATCTGCAGACAAAATACGAAGGATCAGGCTCCGTGGGACGGAAGGAGACTCAGCTGGGCATTACCGGGTATGCCCATAGTTTGGCTCTACTGGCTGATGCTAGAACCATCCCAGGGTTCTCTAGGGCTGGACAGTAGTTCCCAGAAATGACCAGCAACCACATGCTATGGGCATCAGGGTGAGAGTTCACCAAAGGGGACCTCCCTGGGGAAAATCACAGGATGGGACAGACTTGCTCTCTTGTTGTCATGGCCATTCTGTCCAAGAGGTCCTCTTCTGGACCATCACCGCCCATGGTACTCTGCAAGGTGAAAGCCCCTTGAATCCAGGCCCCTGGTCCCTCCATCCCTGTATCTCCCACCTAGGGCTTCAAGGCATCTCTGCGATTCATAGGGCCAGACTAACTCCAATACCCAGCGACCAACCAGCCCAAGCAAACCCTACCTGCCGGTAACTGGGCTTTTGCCAGGCGCCAGGCCTCCCGCCAGGCATTTTTCTGGGAGTCAGCTAAGTACAGTGCCCAATTACAATGAGGAAATTGAAGCTCAGTGAGAATAAATGGAAGTATTTGCCCAAAGCAGGCAGTTAGCACAACAGAAATGAGAGTGTTTTACCCCTAACGTGGACATGATCGATTTGCCACGCAGACGCTGGGGAAGGAACAAGGTCACCATCATTTAACTGCACGTTAGCCTGCATAGGCTTCTCCAAGGGCTGGAAGAAGTGATTCCTTCTCAAAAGTAATAATGGACACATTGGATGTCAGAGGTGACTGTCTCGCTAGGGCTAGGCCATAAAGAAAGGATTGCAATCCGACCGCGAGGCGGAGCCAGATGTGTGTCTGTGCCTGGGACTTAAGGTCACGCTGGCCACAGATGTGGGAAGAACGGAGCACATCAGGGCAGAGCAGGAGACGAGCGCTCCTCAGTGGCTGGGAGCAGAGGGACCGCATCACCCGAGAAGCGGGGTTCTTGTGAAACAAGCCAGAAGCAGGACGGAGCCTCTGCCCCCTTTGGCCATTGGCCCAACCCTCTGGATACCTTCTGAGAATAATGTGCTGACTGCATGGAATAAAACACAGAGGACTTAGAAGAAAATGAACTGACGTTCATCTATCAAAATTTAAACAGTCTGAAATGTATATAAAATATACCTGATCACATAACGTACTTGTATGTGCCTCCGTAGTAGGCATGTCCTTTATCAATGCTGGGGAGGGCGTAACGTACGATTTCAAAGGCGTGCTGGCTGGAACAGTATTTTGAGGTCTCTGCCACACTATAATGAAATATGAATAGATCTGTGGTTTCTATTAGTGACAAAGTCACAGGAACTGCTAAAGTCCCTGTGATTTGTTGCCCACTTCCCCAAGAACACAAACGCTAAGTTTTCACTGGAGGTTAGTGAAAATATGGATGTATTTTTTTCCTATCCCAATTCCCTCTGAGTTCTATCCCCAGGGGCCCCTTGGAGGCCTGTGGAGCCCTTAAGAAGCCCTTGATTTAGCCCAGGGGTCAGCAAGCTCCGGCTCAGAGGCCACATCCCGCCTGCTGCCTGTTCTTGTAAATAAAGTTTTATTGGCACATGGTCACGCCCATTTGCGTCCAAATTGCCTAGTGCTGTTCCTGCACGACGACAGCACAGTTGAGCAGTTGCGACAGACACTGACTCTCCGGCTCTTTCCAGAAACAGCTAGCTGATCCCTGTGTTAGACTCAGTGAGCCGGGAAGTCTCTGTCTGGGACCTGCCGCCGCTCGGGCCTGAGACTCTGGGGGTGGCCGAGGGCACAGAGGATTCCAAGCAGATCCTTCGGGCTTGACCAGGCAAGCGCCTACGGCCTCATCCTGCCCCAAGGCCTCGGGATCTCTCTGCCCAAGAAGCGGCTTCCTGCAGCCCCGGCTGGCTTCTGCCTTCAAGAGAAGTCCGACTATGTGTCGCAGCCAGGGGAGGCGCGGCCTTTAGAAGGCCCCATCAACCCGGACTCCAATGCGGCTCTGCCTGGAACCCGGGTGGGCTCTCTCGAGCTTTTCCGACTCCGCGCCTGCCATGAAACACTTCCCAAATACGAAGAGAAAACCGCCGGCCGGACTGGGCCACCTGGTCAAACACAGCACTCGCGCCCGGGGCCCAAGAAACGGCAGGACAGAAGCGGGGCCCACGCGCAGCCATCCGCGCCGCGGGGAAACGAGCCTGTGCAGGAAAGGGCGGTCTACGCCAGCGAGCCCCTCGGCCTCTTGCGTGTCAGGGAATTCGGATTTCGTCCCCGGAAGCACACGCAGGCTCCAGCCCGCGGCTGTGCCCGGCTCTGGGCCACGTGCGCGTGTCGCTCTGCTGTCCCCAGCTTCAGAGCCCCTAATACACCTCGGAGACGGGAAGACCCGGCCCAAGCCAGCTCTGTCCTCCCTTTGTGAGACGAGGGGGCAGGACAAGAGTCAGCA
>NC_081575.1:114195984-114208039 GCF_022355385.1 Mustela nigripes | reverse complement strand
GCGGGACAAGAGCTTAATTTGATTCTGTTGGCCACCATGTTTTGAAGATTTGATGCATATTAAAAAGAGAGCTAAGCTACAAAGGTTTTTGGTTTGGAATAACTTTATGATTACCTGGAATTTTAAACTCAATGGCTGTACCACACCATCACAGGATTCTTGTATTTTCCAAACCACACCTAACCAGATCCCACCTTCCTAGAAACAGAGCAGATCCAGCATTTCTATGGGGTTTTTGTTCCCCTTTGAAGAAATGTGCAACCTACTGCTGTCCACATTGCTGTTCCCAAGAACAGAGCAGCGGCTGGGATAGAAAATCACCACCCAAGTTCATAAACCGTTTTCTATGATCACATTACTCCCCAAACTGATGCCACAGAACAATTTTAATAAGCTAATCTCAAAAGGTCCTCCTTTTATTAGTAAGTTATGTGGTGGTTCCGCAAAAGATGCTCTTTTGTGGTTTTGCAGTTATTCCCAGGAAGATTCTGGAACAATGGTCATAAGGGTAAGACTGCTAACTTGAAAATCATCTAACTGCACTTAAATTTGAGGGAATAAATGTACCGAAGAGTTTGAATTTGGTGGGGGTTTTTTTTTGGGGGGGGTCTGTTTCTAGGTTTTTCCTGTTAGTTCTACAACCCATTTACAAATTCATTAGGACATAAAGCTAGTAGTTTACTGTTTTGTTTTTTAAGATTTTATTTATTTATTTGACAGAGAGAGAGAGCACAAGCTGGAGGAGTGGCAGAGGGAAAAGGAGAAGCAGGCCCCTGCTGAGCGGGGAGCCCAACATGGGGCTCAATCCCAGGACTCCGGGTTCATGACCGCAGCCGAAGACAGACACATGACTGACTGAGCCCCCCAGGTGCCCCTAGTTGTCTACCTTTGCATGTTCTGTGGCGACCGTGGCCTGATGAAGCTAAATAGCTTGTTAGTAAAGGGCAATACCAGGATTTAAATCCAGGTTTGCCGGACTTCAAAAAACGATGCCTGAGTGGCTCAGTGGGTTAAAGCCTCTGCCTTCGGCTCAGGTCATGATCTCAGGGTCCTGGGATCAAGCCCCGCATCAGGCTCTCTGCTCAGTGGGGAGCCTGCTTCCCCACCCCTCTGCCTGCCTCTCTGCCGCCCTGTGATCTCTGTCAAGTAAATAAATAAAAGTGTTTAAAATACATTAAAAATTCTTTTGAAAAATAAATAAAAAATAAAAATGACTCCTAGCCATGTAAAATTCGATTCAAATCCAGGTTTGTCTATCTTTAAAATGGATTATTAAACACCATACTTCCTTCTGAAAGTTAACAGGGGAAAAATGGGTTTGAAGAATACCTATTAACGTTCGTGTACTTCATTTTCAGGGGACCCTCTCAAGTCCCGATTTATACCCTATGCATTTTTACTTTATATACAATGTTAATAGCTTGATCATCTGCTTTAGCAACCACGATTAGTGGCAAAACTCTGAAAATGGGGAGAAGACATCCGTGAGAGTATAAATGAGATTAAAGAGAGAAAATTATGAAAATTATACTGAGAAAGCCCAGCTATCTGAAGCCACTTTCAGGCTCGGGCATAAGTCTTCCTGTCTCATTCTTCTATTGCAACATGGCACGTGAGTGTCCGTTTTCGAAGATACTTACAAAAGTCGATCAATCCACAGATGCCTCCGTTAGCCAAATGATGAAAGTTAGTATCAGCAGCAATGAGACATACTGATAGCACGTGTCCCCGGACCCAACACCCCGCAAAGGGCAATGACCTCAGACACCCCACGGTACTCTTCCCCAAGCGTGCAACCTCAAGCTAACTGGGACAAAAGATGGGACAAACCGGAGGTGAGAGGCAGGCTACCAGGTGTCTGACCGGTTTGCTTCAAAAGAGTACAGGTCTCGAGAGAAGAGGAGAAAGTGAGGAAGCGGCATCAATCAGAGGAGACTAAGGAGATGTCATAGCTCACGCCCGTGTGGAATCTGGAACCCGATCTGCAACAGAAAAATGGCATCAGCGGAGAAACCCATGGAACCCAAATGGATGCCGTGGTTTAAGTGAACTGCAACGTGCCCGTTTTCATTTCCTGGTTTTGATCATCGTCCCCGGGCTGTGTAGCCTACCGACGTAGGGGGAGGCTTGGGGAATGATATACAGGAACTCTGTTCCAGTTTTACAATGTTTCCCTAAAATTATTTCAAAATAAACAAAAATTTTCAATGGACCAAATTTGGTTCCCCATACATATGGAAAAGAGAGCTTGGAAATCTCTGCTCCCAAAATATTTAAAACAAAAACATCCTGGTTCTTGATGAAAGGGATAAGCTTCCCATTTACTGAGTACAGAGTTGGCACACAAATGTGAGTTGAAAAATAAATAAATCTCACTTCCATTTAACAAGGCAATACCACTGTGGCAATACCTTTTTTAAACCTACTTTTTATTTTAGGACAGTTTTAGATACAGAGAGTTATTGTGAAAATAGTACAGAGAGCTCCCATATACCCCACACCCAGTTTCCCCTAGTATTAATTGATGTCTCATACGACTATGGTATATTTGTCAAGATTAGTAACAAGCCTCACCCCAGATACTTATGTCCCTACAGTGGCTGACCCTGTTGGCTCTTTGGGCAGACTCGTTATGCGGATGACACCGAAGATCAATTTGGCGCTCATCATGTGTTTACTGAGCACTTACTATGGGCCAGGCGCTGTGCTTGCAGTCCGCATACATCATTACAGGTAATGGTCACAATAATGGAATTAGGTGCCTTTTATCTGTCCTTCAATATAGTGGAGACTGAAGCCCAGCGAAGCTACGGGACAAGTTCCAGATCACCCAGGAGGAAACTGGAGCAGGATTCAAACCCAGGAAATGTTTCTAAGTACGTGCTTCCAATCACTGCAGCTGTCAGCCAATGGAAATCTATCCCCAGCCATTAGTCTAAGCTTGCCATGCCCTATATGTGTTCACTTGGCTTCATTTACAGTAATTGAAAGGCTTCACGTTTCTTCCTCTTTGACCTGCCCTTAGATGCACCCACCCTGCCCTCTAACTTGTCAGTAATGTCGCTGGCGCCTGTCACCTAACATTTCCCCTCTCCTTCCAGCCTAACTCTGTGGTCCACGGATCTGACCCAGATCACTGATAAAAATGAGGACCTAGGGGCGCCTGGGTGGCTCAGTGGATTAAGCCGCTGCCTTTGGCTCAGGTCATGATCTCAGGGTCCTGGGATCGAGTCCCGCATAGGGCTCTCTGCTCAGCAGGGAGCCTGCTTCCCTCTCTCTCTCTCTCTCTGGCTGCCTCTCTGTCTACTTGTGATTTCTCTCTGTCAAATAAATAAATCTTTAAAAAAAAAAAAAATGAGGACCTAGAACAGGACCCGTGAAAATGCAACAGCGACCTCCCTCCGGGGTGGTGTGGTTCATGACCCAGGAACATTTGCGCCACACTTCACAAAACGTCCACTGCACCGCACCAGGTAGAGGCTGGCCTGGGGGTTCTCGGCCCTGGACACTCATTAGAATCCTCGACGGAGCTCCAAAAAGCCCGTTACATCAGAATCTCCGGGGGGCAGAATGTAGGCATCCACATTTTTAAAGCTCGCCCGGTGGTTCCAGGGTGCAGCTGGGTTTGAGGACCGCTGGGCTGTACATTTCCCTTCACCCACAAGGAGACCAGGCATTCAACCCAGTGCGGGACTCGGAGTTCTGGATCATGACGTCACCCTTGTCACGCGGTCAGACTGCCCACTGACAAAGGATGCTAGCCACCTGTGGGGTACGAAAAAAAACTTTACGAACAGAATACTGGCCCCCGTGATTTACTTCGCGATCTCTGGAACTGGAGAGACATGAATGTAAATATCACCAAAAGAGAGGCCGCTCCTGGAATTTCTCAGTATTGACATCGAGCTCATGAATTTCTTTTACACTGCTAAAATATCAAAGACCCAAACTTGAGACTGCCACGCTAAGTAATTTATTCCCCAGATGGGCTTAATTTATGCAGGACAGAAGCACTGAGAAGTGACGATGTGGAATATTTATATTCAGGTGCAGCAATATGTTGCAAAGAGGTTAAAAAAACAGAAAATACCAGCAAACTGAAAACATCATTTGTAACAAAAAAAAGGTGATGGCACCTTATACTCTTTGGATATGAAGTAATAATACAGTTGATCCCTGAACTGCAGTTTGAACTGCAGAAGTCCATGTATATGCAGACTTTTTTTTTTTTTGTAAATACAGTACTATAAATGTATTCTCTTCCTTATTATCTTCCTAGTAACCTGTTCTTTTCTCTAGCTGACTTAAAGTATATAATACATATAACATATAACATACAAAATCGACTGTTACTGGTGATAATAATAATAACAGGGGAGCCTGGGTGGCTCAGTAGGTTAAGCATCTGCCTTTGGCTCAGGTCATGATCTCCAGGCCCTGGATCGAGCCCCACGTTGGGCTCCCTGCTCTGCAGGAGCCTACTTCTCCCTCTCCCTGTGCCCCTCCCCACAGCTTGTGCTCTCTCACTCTCTCAGATAAATAAAATCTTTAAAAAATAATAAAAGCTTAAACATTGAGTATTTTCTGTGGCCAACCACTGCTCTACATTCTCTCTCCCTCTCTCTCTATACACACACACACAACCATTTACCACTCAATCGTACAGAAATGTCATTGTCTCTGTGCTTCAGAGTAGAACATCAAGACCCAGAGACGTGCTCCGGTAGGTAACTGGCATGTAAATCCTGCAGTCGGACTCCAAAGTCCACCCTCTAAGCACAATACGACACTATGACATCAGATCGTGTGTTAGTTTCATAATCCACGTGAGCATACGGGGATACTGACGCCTGGAGTGGTCCAGAGACAACCTCACACAGCTTTGAAGGGCTCAGATCAGAACAGAATCCTCTCTTGACTTCCGGTCCAAGCCTCCTCCTTGCTCTACCAGAATTAGTCTTCCTCGGGTACCTCTCCACAGACTAGCTCTGCCCAACAGACTTTTCTACAGTGACGAGAGCATACGAGACTTGTGTTGCCCAATGTAAGTAGCCTCTCGCCACGTGTGACCGCTGAGCATTTTCAATGTGGCTAATGTGTCTAAAGAAGTGAATTTAATTTAATTTAACCTAATTCAAATTGAAATAGCTAGGGACTGTCATATGAGAAACACTGTGAGAGAGGCCACGGAAGGTCTCTCATTTTCGCCTTTTACAATTACTTTGCAAACCAAATTCACTTCCAGGCTCTGCTTCCGAGCTCATTTAACAGCTCATCAGCCCGGCTCAAGCTCTATTGAAATAAAAGGCCACCGAGGGCTTTATACAAGCACGAGCTCTGTGATCTCACTGGGTATTTGTCTGGGAAAATCACCACAGCAGGCTTGGCCATAAACTGGAATGTGTGACTCACAAAATGGAGTAAAGGCAAGGAAAATATTTGCTGAAGAAAAGCCATTACCCGTTCCTTTGCATTCGGAAGACATAGCTTGTTTCCAAGAGCTGGAAAAGGTTTCAAGATAAGCGGAGTGTGAACTCGCTGACCAGGAGCCTGTCACCCAGCCTGGGCCTGCCTGGGACACTGCCCCGAAGTGTGAAATTGAAGGCATTATGGCCCCAGGCCCTTCCCCGGGGTGCTAACCGCATTGGGTCTTCATGACTTCTTTAGTTTTCCACCATCTTCCTTCCCGAGCTGCGAAGGTGCAGGCCAGAGACAAAGGTGAACAAACTTACCAGAAAGTCACATGCTTAATCCAATTTAAATCCGAGAATAAAATTCAAAATGTTGGCTTCCTGCTTCTAAGACCGAATTCTGGAATGCACTGCTTTCCATTAAGGAAAAGAGGCCAATTCCTCTGCAGTTTCTCTGTAGTTCAAAGAGCAAAGTAATGCTGAATCAACAGATTTCACTGTTGTCACTGTTGAAACCTGGTTTTACACAGAATGCCTTTTTAGCATCCAAAATCCAACTGCGGAGACCGATCGTAGCCCCCCAGATTGCCTGACCCCCATTACTCGTGTTCCTTATGATGGATGTTTATACAGAGTTTAGATGAGCAATTAAGTAAGATGCCTCCGAAGCAATCCCTTTGATAGACACAACTGGAAGGAGGTCACTACTCTTTCATACTTGAAAGAAAATTTAATTAGAACGATCATCTAAATGGGGAAGCCAATAATGTGAAAGCGAAAGAGAAGATTGAAGACAGATGATCAAAGGAAGAATTCTGCTTTAACAGTGGAATGAGGGAGCACTTTAAGACACGGTCACTAACCCTCACGTGTGCCCCTGACACAGCCATGGCTTTCGATGCTTGGTCCTGCTTGGGTTGTTTAAAAATGGCTCCCCACATGGTTACTGTAAGAGGATGACGGAAACTTCCTACTTTCATCTATTTATTTTGATTCTACATCTTGGCCTGAAGAAAACTCCATATGGGGTCGGCAAAATTACTGACTCCATCCATCCTATTCTGTTAGTGTGAGGGAAAATATACTATCTTAGTTCCTTTTTTTTTTTTTTTAGATGAAAGATATTAAATATTTATAATCCAAAGTTGAAGCGCTAAAAGCTCTATGCTAATATGAGGGAGACGCTAAATATTCCCAGGACAGGCCAGTCCTTCTGTTCTCTCTAGACCACCACACCTGATCTTGAGGCAGCGTTGTCTCAATGTTGCATGAAACTTCAAAATGGCATAATTTTATGTTACAAAATGTGTTCTCTATCTCAATTTACACCAGCCAAAATGTGAAATGAAGGCGGAGGTAAGCCAACACTCTAATGTACTGCTCAAATGGTAACAAACATTTCAGTATCTTCTTGTTCTATCTTGTTTACAGTCTTAACACTGGAGCATTTCACAAAACAAGAAAATTTCTCTCCAAAATGTGTTAACCCTACCAAGCACTCAAAAAGCTCTTCCTTTTCTCTATCCTGGCTGTAATGGTGATAACATCAGCTACACAGATTTTTTAAAAATTTTATATTGATAATGTTAATATGAAACCTGGATTGCTAGTGTGTCATTATTCTGAAAGAAAAATCAAATTATTGCCACATTTGAGGTTTTTAAAAATCTGATAGTTTACAGGATATGTTCTTCACTAATTTTACTCCTCTTTTCAATATATATGGCAGATGCTACTTCCTGTTTCCCCAGTATCTATTGCCCTCCTCTTCTACAGTAACAGTATTTTTAGCTGGCTGCCCAGCAAAAGAATACCTTTCCCAGAATCACTTACAGTTAGGTGTGGTCATATGACCCAAGTTCCA
This sequence comes from Mustela nigripes, assembly GCF_022355385.1. Taxonomy (NCBI): domain Eukaryota; kingdom Metazoa; phylum Chordata; class Mammalia; order Carnivora; family Mustelidae; genus Mustela; species Mustela nigripes. Next base: position 114,200,764 of record NC_081575.1, on the reverse strand, counting down.
GGCACTGAGATATGAACAGAAGGAACACATGCAACATCCACAAAATGGCCTTAGAAAGTCTGTCCCACCTTTTGTTCCTCCTATTAGCAGGAATCTGAAGGCAATGGCAGGAGCTGTGGCAGCCATCTTGGACCAAGAAAAGAAAGCTAAGTCTTAAGTAAGACAGAACAGACAGAGAGGGCCTGGACCTCTGAATGAATCCTTTTTGGAGGAGAGCCACCATACCAGCTGGCACTTTTACAACAGAAGGATGAAAACTGGCATGCAGAAGTTATTATTCACATTCGGGGGTGGGGGTGGTCATTATAGTAGATAAATAGATAAACCTAAGATAGATAAACTATCTTAGCTAATCACTATGATAACAAAGTAATGAAATTATGTTTTACTCTATTGAAAAAAATAATTATAGAAGTATACAAAGAACTGTTGTTCTAAGTCTTCTGGCATCTGGTGGTGTTCTCCAAGAATCTTCAGAGAGGAGCAGAGATTTACAGTATTTTTATGGGGTCCCAAAAATGGCAGTCCTCTGAACAGTCACTCACCCTACCAACTGGAAATCGCCCAATAGACTGACCACTTTTCAAAACCTAACCCATCATCAAAAATGCGTCACCACTGAGATCACTAGAACAAATGAGCAACAGACTTCCCTATTCCCTCTCCTGCACTGGCAGAAGAAAATAAGTAGGAGAAATGGCATTCTCCATATCCACCCCCCACCCCACCCCACCCCACCCGAGGGTCCCCTGTGCCTATAAGCTCCAACAGCCACCAGACAAAATCCACCAAACCAGTAACTGACATCGACTGTGGCACCTGTGTCTCGCAGAGGTCAGGAAGACCGAGACGGAGCTAGAGAGCATCAGTTCAAACGCTGGCCTTGCTACTTGCTGGATCTGGGACCTCAGGGGTGTGCTCTGTGAGACTGGCAAGGATTGCACCCGTTAATGGAGGTAAAGCACTTAGAATGGTGCCTCCATCCGGCAAGGAGTGAGTGAAGCTCTCCTACATGTGTAAGTTGTACGGGAGCCAAGTAGGAGCAAAGTCGGCCAACCCAACATGTGCCTCTTCGACATCCTGTCCCTCTTAGACATCCTGTCCCCGGCTGCTTATTTTCAACAAACTGTAAACCCTGGAGAGGCTCTGAAAAGCAAGAATTTGCCCTTTTGTAAGGGACATTTACATGTATTAGGGAAATCTCCATCTGTAAGAGTGTCTCCCTTGGCATTGGGTTGGGGGGGGACCTCAATCTCTAGAGACTTAGGCTTGGCGAAGACCAGGACCGAAATCTGCATAACAACCCTACCGGTTTGTGGCGCTTCTCTTGGGGACCTCCCATGACCGGTGCCCCACCCACAAATCTTTTGCCTTGGGCCAAAGATGGTCTTTAAGGTAGTGGCCTCAGCCGTTCTGGCGAGTTACTCAGTTTTCCGGGGTCTCTCTTTTGTATACGGGAGATGTACAGGACATTAAACTTTTGTTTGATTTTCTCCTGTTGATCTGCTTCATGTCAAATTTAATTATTAAAGCGGCCAGAGGAACCTCAAAGGGTAGAGAATTTTACCTAGCCAAAAGTGTGTATGTGTATCATATAAGTGTTACGCATGTATGTATATATCACATACGGTTATATGTATACAACAGAAATGTAGGTTATACGTACAACAGATACGCGTGCATGTCTGTCCACACACATGTCCATTATATAAAACATACCCATTTATATATCTATAACGGGGATGTACGTATATATGTACTGGGGGGGGGTCTCCATTTCTCAACTATACATACATATATTCAGATTTCTGAGAAACCCAAGTTGATCCATAAAAATAAAGTGTCCCTCTGTCCCAAGTTCAAAACCTTGTAAAAGCTTATTCTCCTGCATTTGTAATAATATACCTCATGATTAAGTCCATCTGTCACTTACACGTCCCCTAAGGAGCTCTGAAAGGCCCAGCAGGATTTTCAGCTGCTCTGGCACAAACCCAAGGGGCGGATGTGACAAGCGGGGACAGAGCAGGAAGGGCACGACACCCAAGGCAGCAGTCTCTGGACCTGCGCGGGGCTTCTTACTGACCAAGGGAGTGTATTTGAGCCAGCTAAGAAGGATGGTAACCTAGAAATACACTCTGCTAATGAAAGATTTCCCGAAGAGCAGAAATGGATAAAAGAGCAGCTCGCACCACACCCCAGGTTCTTGGATTGGCTGTAAAAGAGGGGCAGCACTGTCACTGTCTTTGTCTCCAAAACGGGACATATTTCCATCACCAGTGTGGATACAGAATGCAATCTGTGCATGCACGGGCTACACAAATTGTTATTCCCCACTTATGCAGCATCTGAAATGTTCTGGAAGCCTCAATCATTTGCAAAATAGTCAAGCATAAAAAGACTGAGTGGCCAACAGATGCTCCAGAGCCCACTCCACAAAGAAGGAAACAAAGCCCTTGGGCACCCACTCCAGGCTACTACACAGAAAGGAAGGCCGAGTAGGGCACTGCTTCAATTTGTTTACAAAGAACATGTATTCATGTATTAGCTTGTGGAGAGGCGGATGCGGGTATGTGTGTGCTTTAAGGGGGTTCCACCTTCAAAAATAAATAAATTCGGGGGCAGTCTGGCTATAATGGGACCTCCAGGAGAGCAGAGGGGAGATGGAAGGAGACTGAAATATTCAAGCCCAGTGTTGGGGGGAGGGAGGCTGCAAAGCCAAGCTACCCCATCTTGTGCTCAAGTACGACTTCTCCCCAGGTTTCTCGGGGATCTAGAAATGGTCCATTAAGGTTGTTTCACTCATTTAAATGTGGCAAGGACACAAACATGCTATGGGTAAGCATCCCCATTTAAAATGATAGACATTTAAAAGAATTTCCACGCTTCACAGTAAGAACCTCTGGCATTTCTCAAAACAACTATGTGATCAAGTCATATGCTGAAATGCCAGTTACATGAGTTGTGACTCACCGGACCTGAGAAAATTATGTGTAGGGATTTTTATGGCAACATAACTGTACTTCATTCTAAATCGCGTAAGCAACAGCCTGCCATTTTAAGTACAAAGTTACCATGGCAACAGTAACATACACCTTATCTCCTGCACCCTAAAGATAAGTATTCATAGGTAATACAATCGGGGAAATAATTAAGGTTTTCCACTGCAGACTCAGCTGGGAGAGAAACTAGAATTGCCAGGCGTTCAGGCAACATCTTCATGTTGGGGTTCCTACAATGGGGTCGCCAGGCTTCTAAGGAAAGAAGCACCCCATAATGAGGTCGTTACACTATGTTACAATAGCTACTGGCATCATCTGTGGCTTATTCTGTGACCTAACCTGGGGTCTGGATCAGTTTTATTACCAACCATGTCTATTTCCCTAATGACCTTGAATTATGAACAATAATTTGTAACATTCCGAAAATGTCCTTTTGCAAAGGGTCTGATCCTCCCCCGCTGGGCATGTTCCAGCACGATGTTCGCTCACGAAAGTAACCACACTCAGCTATCTCTGAATCTGAAACTTGTTAATACCGTCCTTAAAATACCCAACAGCTGGGGCCAAGGAGAGAACCAGCACCTGCGAGGTCACGTACGTCGTAGACATGCAGACCAGCATTGGTACTATTCGATCGCTAGAAGAAAAGGCCTTTGTGAACACATTTCTGTTGTTCTGCTTTTCATCCCTGTCGGAATGTCGCTGCTCACAGGTGTCACTGACCCACCAGTCTGGGGGCTTTTCTTCAAGGCCAAGGACTCTCTCGAGCACCATCGTGTTCTCCTACACACAACTGCACTTGGGCAGGGAGTGCGCACCATGAAAACCCAGAAGCGGGCTGGGGAAGTGAGCCTCCGAGGAAATCAGCAAGGGCAGCAGATGATCCTTGGAGGGACAAAGCTTTCTCTTCTCCACTCCCTTTACTTACTTCCTTGGAGAAGCACCAACACGCTCTTCAGTCTCACGGAGGGGTCAAGAAGCCAAACCTTTTCATCACAGCGATTTCAAATACCAGTATGCCCAGGACAGGAGACACACAAACACACACACACACACCCCACGAGAATGGGCGCAAACAGGCCACAGGTGGGGGCGGTGGGCCACCGAGCGTTTTCTTGCCTGGCAATTAGCCAGCTCTAGGATTTCCATGTGGTAAGACTTTTGTGAAGAAACACCTGTTTTCAAATATAACGATAAGCACTGTAATACACAGCGTTCTGATTACTTGCTGTTTCCTAAGAGGATGAACTCTTGGTTCTAGGAAACCAAGATGGGTCTCACCATTCTTAATGTCATCCTCGAAGAGCAATTTATTCAGTTCAAGGAATGTTTGCGAATGCTTAGCAGCTTTATAGAAATAACACAAAAGAGTAAGACTTCCTAATAAGCTGTAAAAAGCCTCAGTATGTGAAATTATATTGGCTTTTTCTCACAAAGATGTTAAAGATGAACCAACCGAACATTCATAAGAAGAGAGATATAAATATGTTTAGGAATAATGAAAGGGCATGGACATAAATACGTGATGCTTATCTAGAAAGGCCGTTTTTACCAAGTTCAACTAGAAATAAGGAGGAAAAACTTTTTTTTTTTCAAAGATTCTATTCGTTCATTTGACAGACAGAGATCACAAGTAGGCAGAGAGGCAGGCAGAGAGAGGGGGAAGCAGGCCCCCCGCTGAGCAGAGAGCCCGATGATGATGATGATGATGATGATGATGATGATGATAATGCTGCTGCTGCTGCTGCTGCTGCTGCTGCTGCTGCTGCTGCTGCTGCTGC
>NC_081575.1:114188287-114195974 GCF_022355385.1 Mustela nigripes | reverse complement strand
AAGGCTCCATCCCAGGACTCTGGGATCATGACCTGAGCTGAAGGCAGAGGCTTAACCCACTGAGCCACCCAGGCGCCCTGGAAAAACTTTTCTTGCAAAGATTCACTATAGGTACTTTTAACTGCCAATATCAAGCCACTAAGAAGCACTTAATACATTTAAGCCAACAAACACAACGAATGAGACTGAGCACAGCTTCCCCCCACGTCACTGGTACTTAACCACTGCGCACACAGGGGTACTGCACACCTGAAGAGAATGTAGCACCCACAAACCCACATTTCCCGAGCAGATGAACTGGGGCCGGTTTCTCTGCTTTAGCAAGGGAGAGGTCAAAGGGCAGTATTCTTTAGGTGTCTGTGAGGGAAACCCCAGGTTTGGGGACAGAGAAACCTAAAGCCAGATGCCTCTGAACACTGTTCAGAAGGAACCCAGAGCCACCATCTGCGATGCTTCAGGAAAAAAAAAGAAAAAGAATGTAGGAAGGAAGCAAGCAAAGGAAGAAAGAGGAAAGGAAAGGAAGAAGGAAAAAGAAATGAATGCGGATTGCTTCTGTCTCCCTACACAACCAGGCAGGAAATGGCCCTTGGGAGGAAATATCCTTCTTAGAATAAAAAGGTTAACCTTGGGGCACCTGGGTGGCTCAGTGGGTTAAGCCTCTGCCTTGGACTCAGGTCATGGTCTCAGGGTCCTGGGATCGAGCCCTGCGTCGGGCTCTCTACTCGATGGAGAGCCTGCTTCCCCGTCTCTCTCTCTGCCTGCCTCTCTGCCTACTTGTGATCTCTCTCTCTGTCAAATAAATAAAAATCTTTAAAAAAAAAAAAAAAGTTAACCTTACTACTTAAAATTAAATGGAGAATGCAAAAATAATTGGTTCATGTCAATGTTCTGTGCTTTTTTGTTACAGGAGCACTGGAGAGTTTGTTAGAACGAGGCTGGTAATAAATAGGACTCCTCAGGTAAAAAGAATTTTCTGGATCTAATGAGGATCCATTTCTTATCAGACACGTAACCATTTGTCTCGTCATTGTGTCATATTGTCACCAAGAAAGCCTTGATTGTGGTATGAACTCAGTGGCCATCAGCGGAATTAAACTACCAGGTCCACAACAGCACCAATAATGAGTAACTTCTAGGACTAGGTGCGTCCAAGTCAGAGACGCTCGTCCTGAAGGCTCCCCTTCAGAAAGGTACCTTGTGAAGCCTGCAACTCCCACGCCTGGGCCCCTTTATTTGGGGTCTACAGTCCCTCGCTCTACCTCAGCCCCAAACCCAAACCCTGCCACAGCCTATTATTTTAAAGGTTTGCAGTGAATGTCTTTTTGGACTTCAAAAAGTTCAGTCTGCGCGTGGGCCCCAGGTAGAATGTCTAGCACCATCTCTGGCCTCCACCCCTGGGGGGTAGTAACCAAAAATGGCTCCGGACATCGCCAGCTGTTCCCTGGGGGTCGGGGGGCAAAACTGACCCCAGAGCAGAACTATTGGACTAAGTGACAAAGTCTTTGAACACAATAACTTGTTACTTCTTAAAGAATCTAAGGCCTCCACAGCTCACCAGTCCCTGAATGAGGGAGGATCTGACTTTCCAAATACTACCTCTGAGCACTGAAGAAAGAGTCTACCGAGGCAGCAAGTCAAACATCTTCAAGCCACCAGCCAAGCAGTGCTTTCTAATGGACAACCCACTCTACGTCATGGTTGCTTTGATCAGAAGTTTGAGTCTTCCTTTTCATGGTATCTCCTGTGTCATGTTAGGCTGAAGAAATCGAATGCACTCAAAAAGCAGGAATACCCCCATTTGTGTTCAAATCGCTAAAAGATCAAATAAGAGGACAAAAAAAACCTTAATTAATCTCACATCCAAATTTAGATTTCAATTTTAAAATTCTAGTTTCTATATATTAAGAGACCAAAACAAAAACACATGACAGAAAGGTGAATTTTAAGAATGGACTCTCATGAGCAGACTTTTGCAAGATTACTCAAATCTTAAATGTATGGAGGTGGGGCACCTGGGTGGCTCAGTCGGTTAGGCGTCTGCCTTCAGCTTAGGTCATGATCTCAGGGTCCTGGGATCAAGCCCCACATCAGGCTCCCTGCTTGGCAGAGAGTCTGCTTCTGCCTCTCTCCCTCTCCTTCTGTGCGTGCTCTCTCATGCAAGTGCAAATTAATAAAATCTGTTTAAAAAATAGAAATAGGGGCACCGGGGTCGCTCAGTGGGTTAAAGCCTCTGCCTTCGGCTCGGGTCATGGTCCCGGGGTCCTGGGATCGAGCCCCACATCGGGCTCTCTGCTCAGCAGGGAGCCTGCTTCCCCCTTTTCTCTCTGTCTGCCTCTCTGCCCACTTGTCATCTCTGTCAAATAAATAAATAAAATCTTTTTTAAAAAAACAGAAATAAATGCATGGAGGTAGTTTTTTGCTCATTTTTTCTAAGTAGGCTCTACACTCAACATGCCACCTGGGTGGCTCAGTTGGTACAGTGTGCCACTCGATCTTGGGGTCATGAGTTCAAGCCCCCCGTTCAGTGTAGAGATTACTTAAAAAGAAATAAAAACTTTAAAAAATAAAAATAAATGTATGGAGGTATATGTGTGCACTGGCTGGTGGGGGAGGGAGCCCAGGGAGGGCAGTCAATGTGTAGAAACTGTCCCAACAGTCCAGTCTTGTTCTGGTCATCACCAACAGTAAGGGAGTTCACAACCGTCTATTAAAAACTATGTTCTCTAAAATATCTTAGAAGAATTCAAATTTGTGATTTCTGTTGCCTCCAAATAGATAAACAAACGTTTGAGGCCTTGTGGTGGAATATTTCTGTGAAGTGATGGGTAACAGCCGTGCACGTAATCTCATTTGACGGCTGAATAAATCACTTTCTGGAGTAAATCAAGTTTGCACTCCAACCCTGGGCTGGCCTCCTCTGCATAGGGTGAACAGCTATGTGAAAATATTCCAGGCAAACTTTTCCATTAAACTACTTAGGGGAACTGGGTAATCTTGAGTCGGCCATGAAAAAAGTTCCTTTTCTCGAATAACATCACCAAATGTGGAAGTAACCATCCACCAGAATAGCGATGTTTAAACCACTCTAGGATTACCTTAGCTGCATCACTCTAACAGATGAGTGGAAAATTGGCTTTTCGTCTCTTCCAACCAAGAATTTGCATGCTGAATATAAACTTGGTCTTTGTAATGGAGCCAACTGGGTCATATTTTTCTTTAAGAAGAAATCCCACATCTGGGCCCCTGCGTGGCTTAGCTGGGTTAGGCCTCTGCCTTCAGCTCAGGTCGTGGTCCCAGGGTCCTGGGATCGAGCCCTGCATCAGGCTCCCTGCTCAGCTGAGAGTCTGTTTCTCTCTCTCCCTCTGCCTCTCCCCCGGCTTATGTGGTCAATTGTGTGATCTCTCTCTCTCTCTTGTTTTCTCTCTCGTTCACTCGCTCTCTCTCAAATAAATCAATGAAATCTTTTAAAAGAGAAGGAAGAAGAAGAAGAAATCCACATCTTCACATATCAAGGGTTTTCTTATCTAATGTCACTAAAGTATGTCAGGGGTCCGTTTTAGTACAAAGACCTCACTTCGCTTGTGTTCTTATGAGCAGGCAGGTACATGGTAATGGAGAATGCGCTTCCCTCTACAGCCTCCGTGTTTGTGTGAAAAGTGTACCTTGTACTTCCAGAAGCCACAGGTCTGTGGAAAGAAACCGTATTACCCCATGGAATTAGATTTGACACCAACTGATTTACTGTTTCCCTTTCAAAAAAAGCCACAAAAACTAGAAGGGATCTATTAAAGAACAGATTTTTTTTTTTAAAGATGCATGAAAACATTATTGAGGAATATAAAGGAGATCTAACTATATGAAGAGCCACATCCTGTATACTAATGGAAGATTCGACATGGTAAATACACAGACTAGCATGGAAATTATCCTGTAAATTCCTCCTAAGCCCACCAGATCCTAATGGGGATGTTTGCGGAACATGAAAAGCAGATTCCAAAAGTACACCAAGAAGAAGAAAAAAAAAAAAAAGGACTACCTCGGGTACTTTTAAAGAACAGCAAGAGAAGAAAAATCCTCCTAGGAGATACCCAGGCTTATTATACATCTACAACAATCAGGACAGTGTACTCTGAGCACACAGATGGCAAACACAGAGCCAAGAAACAGAATAGAGTCCAGAGATGTACACACACTATCAGTAGGGAAATTTAAAACACAAGAGAAGGCATTATATAAAAATCAGTGGGGAAAGGATGAACCATTAATTACACGGTGGTTTCTGCACAGAAAATATAAAATAAGAATAGATTTCTATTGCATACTTAAACCAAAAAACTAAAATCCCAACAGAATAAAGACTGAAAAATGAAAAGCATACTTAAAAAAAAAAACTTTACAAGAAAAGATAGAAGAACAGAAGAACATCTTCATGGCCTTGGAGATAAAGACAATTTTTTTTTTTAAGATTTTACTTATTTATTTGACAGCACAAGTAGGCAGAGAGGGAGACAGGAAGAGGAGAAGCAAGCTCCCTGCTGAGCAAAGAGCCCATGTGGGGGCTGGATTCCAGGACCCTGAGACACCCAGGCTGCACCCCCCCCTCCTTTTTTTAGGAAAAATTTTAAAATAAGGCAAAAATAAAGAGCACAAATCAGAAAAGAATAAAAGATCTGTTAGGGTTTATTATAACAACAAAAAACTAAGTACAACAAAAGATACATTCCTTGAAGTTAAAAGATAAACCACAGAGAGGAAGAGGACGTTGAGGACACATTTAACCAAGGACTAATATATCCAGAATGTATAAAGAATCACTATAGGGGTGCCTGGGTGGTTCTCTGCCTTCGGCTCAGGTCATGATCTCAGGGTCCTGGGATCAAGCCCCACACGGGGCTCTCTGCTCCATGGGGAGCCTGCTTCCCCCTCTCTCTGCCTGCCTCTCTGCCTACTTGTGATCTCTCTCTCTCTCTCTCTCTCTCTGTTAAATAAATAAATAAATAAATAAATCTTAAAAAAAAAAAAAAAGAAAGAAAGAAAGAAAGAAAGAAAAAATCACTATAGACCAGTAAGAAAAAATAAGGTTGGGGCACCTGGGTGGCTCAGTTAGTTAAGCATCTGCCTTCGACTCGGGTCATGATCCCAAAGTCTTGGGATGAAGTCCCACATCAGGTTCCCTGCTAGCCACGGAGCCTGCTTCTCCCTCTCCCCACTGCTTGGGCACACGTGCATGCTCTCTCTTTCTCTCTCTCAAATAAATAGAATCTTTAGAAAGAAAGAAAGAAAAAAAAGAAAGAAAAGAAAAGAAAAGAAAAAACAAGGACATAGGGGCGTCTGGCTGGCTGGGTCAGGAGAACACACAACTCTTGATCTCAGGGTTGTGAGTTCAAGCCTCATGTTGGGCATGGAGCCTACTAAAAAAAAAAGAAAAGAAAAGAAAAAACAAGGATATATATAGAAAGAGAAAACTCAAATAGCCAATAACCTACCAAAAAGTTTCAACCTCTCTAAGGAACTCCAACATAAAAAACAACAAAATACCGCTTCCTACCTATCAGATTTTTGGAAAAATAACACTGTTGACGATACCAAACACTGGTGACGGTACAGAGAAACACACGTTCGCACACGGTTGGCGTCAGTGTGACAGACACCACTACTCGGGGATCAGCGAAGACACTTCGCTCCACGTGACGACAAAGCATTCCTTCTGACGACGACATCATTACTGCGGTCAAAAAGAGGACAAAGCTCCTCACTGAATGAATGAAGGCAGATGATGACTCGTTTAGGTCCAAACAACACTAGAAGTTCATTCAAGCAAAAACACTTCTATATCTATTTCTAAAACTTGTCAGGATGAAAACCAGAAGTCATCCCAGGCCTTTTGTTCCCAGCATTGTGCTGGGAACAGCCAGCCACAGTTTACTAGCTACTATTAATTTAGACAATTTATTCTTAAAAGATTTTTTATGGAGAGAGAGTGAGAGTGTGAGTGAGACGGGGAGAAGGAAAGAGAATCTTAAGCAGACTCGACACTGAGTGCAGAGCCTGACGCAGAGCCCGACACGGGGCTCGATCTTACGATCCTAAGATCATGACCTGAGCCAAAACCAGGAATCCAATGCCAACCGACTATACTACCCAGGCGCCCCTAATTCAGAAAATTCTTAAAACACCATCTTCTTTCAGTAACTGACTGGGAAGGGGTCTCAACATCTGTTACATCCTTACAGCTCGAAGCCATAAAGTAGCTGTATCGATCAGATCCTGAAAAAAATACGCTAGTCTACAAACACCCCTTTATTTACAACCTCGCCATCGTGTACTTTCCATTTCCCAGGGGGATAATGGGGCTGGGCTACCTTATCTCTGTAATCTCTTCAACCACGTGTATGTTTTTCCTGTACTAGTCTCACTGCTCATCAATTATTCTCAAAGTCCTTCTCACACCTGCTGTGTCAATGTTTTCCACTGAAAACAGAGGGTAGGAACCAGTGGTTTATGGACTCCCTAGAACACCTTTATGTATCAAGGCATTTTGTAAGTGCCTTTTTTTTTTTTAAGATTTTTTTTTTCTTTTTTAAGATTTTTTATTTATTTATTTGACAGACAGAGATCACAAGTAGGCAGAGAGGCAGGCATAGAGAGATGTGGAGGCAGGCTCCTTGCTGAGTGGAGAGCCCGATGCGGGGCTCGATTCCAGGACCCCAGGACCATGACTGAGCCGAAGGCAGAGGCTTTAACCCACTGAGCCACCCAGGCGCCCCTAGTAAGTGCTTTTAACCACAGTGGTAGAAGCAGTTCTATTTTTCAGACAGAAAACATCACCAAGTTTTAAAATGTTACTAATGGTGATCAAAAGCTGCCAGACCTAAGGGTTTATCCTGTGTGGTTCCATTTATATAAAGTAGAAAAACAGGCAAAACTATGTTGGCAGAAATTAGGAGTGGTTACCCTTGGTCGGGTGCCTCAAAGGGAGCTTGTGGGGAATTTCTGCAGCGCTGGTAATGTTTCACTTCTTATTCTACATACTGGTTAATTCGGTAAAAACTTACCAAGCTGTCTGCTTACGGTTTGTCCACTTTCAATGTATATATTTTACTTCAGTAGCAAATTTTTAAATGATTTTTATAATACCCATGCCTCTTACAAAACACCTAAAAGTATTTGTGACGAGAGCATTTATGTAATAGAGCTCAGACCCGTTTTTGGTAATCCAGGACACTGGCTTTGTGAAACGGTAATAATTCATGGAATGGAAATTCATCTCTTTAATGTTCTGAATCCTGTTTCACTTACCATGGAAACTGTCAGAATATGCCACATGAGAGAACTAAATGGAAAATATAAAATAAAGTGCTGCATCAAATAAAGTTATCTTCAGGGTCTGAATTTCTTTGCTAATTGCATCTCCATTCTTTGCTCCTTGTGTGAAGAACAGATGCCTGAATTCAAGCTGCCGTTTTAAAACCCTCCGTTTAAACATTCTTTTCGGGGAGTTGTGAAACATCACATTCTTAAACCTAACAGAGGGACCCGATACACATATAGAACAGCCAGTTTCCTAGGCTCCTTCTAACCGGCACTTCCAACGTTCTTGTGCTTTTTACACCAGAACTAGTTTCCAAATGGCTCAAACCTCTCTGAACAGACCAAGTTAAGGTCTCGGGCGGGGCTGGGGGCGGGA
>NC_081575.1:114171730-114188187 GCF_022355385.1 Mustela nigripes | reverse complement strand
GGACATGGACAGAGTGGGGCACGGAGGGGGCTGCAGGGAAATATACGGCTGTGGGAAAGAATTTCTGTGAGCAACAAGGGGGAAATCAGTCTTTTCTGTTACAATGCCTGCATCTCTCGAACACATGGAAAAATGTAATGAAGTCAGAACTACAGGCCCTAAGGACAGGACAGGACAGAACGGAACGTGCCGGAAGGTTGCCTTAAAGGCTTAATCTGGGTAGATTTGATTACAGCTAAGGAGATAAATTCTAAATATGGAAAAGCCATCAAGGTAATTACGGATATTAAAAAAAATGGGACTAGATCCTTGATGTCTTTCTACCTAATGAAGAGCACAAAAGATGATGTAAGTGATTTTAGTAAGCAAGGCCAATTTCATATAGATTTCCGACCTTTCAGAGGTACGTGCGCTGAACAGCAGAACAGGTTACAAAGGAACGCAGGACACTCTCCATTCCCAGGGGGGTTTGGTCTCATTAATCAGATTGTTTAGTTACCATTTTACTCCAAAGAAAGAGTGAACGAGCTGGTCTGCAAGGGCCCCCATTCTATCTCGATTCTCTGATGATCTTGGAAAAAAGGTTTAAAAAAAAAAGGGCAACTTCCTTCAGCTAGAAAAATCAAGCATCCCTTTTGGAAGGCAAACGCCCTTTTACAAACCAGAGGGCTTCCTGTTCAGCAAATGTGCTCAACTAAGTCCTCAGTGATGCTCCTGTGAGATTTTAGAATACCGGGGGAAGCACCAAAGGTTTTCAGTCCCTCTTATTCCACAGCCAGGGTTCTTGACATGGGAGGGTTTTGCCCCTCGAGGATTGTTATTTCGCCCCGTCTGGAGACATTTCTGGTTGTCACGACTAGGAGAGTGTTGCTAGCACAAAGTAACCAGGGATGCTAGTAAATATCCTACAATGCACAGACCAGCCCCTCATGACAAAGAATGGTCCAACCCAAAATGCCAATCACGTGGAGGCTACGATCGAGGGGGAAGGAGGGGTGTCTGGCTGGCTCTGTGGGTAGAGCACATGACTCCTGACGTCGGGGTGGTGAGTTCGAGCCCCACACTAGTTCTAGAGATTACTTAAAAATAAAATATTTAATTTAAAAAAAAGAAAGAGGGGCGCCTGGGTGGCTCAGTGGGTTAAAGCCTCTGCCTTTGGCTCAGGTCATGATCCCAGGGTCCTGGGATCGAGCCCCATGTCGGGCTCTCTGCTCAGCAGGGAGCCTGCTTCCTCCTCTCTCTCTGCCTGCCTCTCTGCCTACTTGTGATCTCTGTCTGTCAAATAAATAAAATCTTTAAAAAAAATAAAATAAAATAAAATAAAAAATAAAAAAAAGAAAGAAAGGAAAGGAGCCTTCTTTTATTTCAGTATCTGTCTCCAGCAGTCCGAGAAGAAAATAGAATCTAACAGTCCTATAGAAAACAAATAAACAGGCAACCAAATACTAAGCAGTAAGTCTAACTCAACATCCTCTACCATACATCTTGTCACAGCGAGTTCAAATATACTGCATTATACACAGCCATGAAGGATAAAATTCAAAAGATCAGGTTTAAATACATTTTCCTTTGGCAGATTTTGTTTTCTAACAAAGTAATAAGCAGTTTTTATTCCTAGACATTAAAATTCTATCTTCTAATTACTAGGAAATGTACTCCTTTTTTATTAAGTGATCAGTTCATCCAGCAGATGGAATAATCAGATGTAAGCATCAACCTATCGAGATAAATTTTAAAATAAATCCCCAAGATTGATTGAGAACAAGAGAATACAAATTGCCTACATCATGAGGAAGAAGTAGGGGACTATCACTACAGAAACTGAGGAGGACATCATTCAACAGTTTATACAAGAATATTAGGAAAACTTTATGTCCATAAACTTGATAACTTAGACAAAATCAAAGTCCTTAAAAACACAACCTGGCAGAATCAAACAAAGGGAAAGAGTAAATCTGACTAGTACTATCTCAGGGAGCAGGTGGGGGGGCATAGAACTTTAAACATTTCCACAAAGAAAACTCCAGACCCAGATCACTTCACTGGCGAACTGTTTCAAATATTTAAGGAAGAAAAGCGCCACTTTTAAGATCACTTATCAAATACACAAGTAGTCAAGACGGATTCTGTTTCAATGCCCACCCTTCTCATCCCAGAAAGGCTCGCACTTCTTTCCTTCTCTACTTTATCCTTCGAAAGGGAGGAGGCCATACACAATATTAAGAAACATTTTTGCAAGATCCCCGTCTACGTGCCCAGTTGTAATTAAAACGCGTCTGGCCCCTGTCTTATTTCCTACTGTTCCCCACCCCCATTCTCTGCTGGGGCCAAGCCAGTTTCTTCAGGATTCCACCTGTAACTCTTGCCTGCTCCTTCCTCTGTTCCAGGGCACCCTAAGCCCTTCCGCTCTTCTCAAAACACCTCAAATCCGAGTCTCCACCAGAAGCTTCAGAGAAGCTACAAGATCTCACCCTTCTCACAACTCCTAGACTTCCATTTGGAATTGTACAATTAGACACTGACGATTCTCTAGCTCAGGGGTTTCTTTCCATCTCCGATTGGCAGTTCCACCCGTCCCTTCCCCGCTTGAAATGTCTTGGTAATTCTCCCCAGCTAAGAGGGTGACACGAAGTTCTTTGCTGCTCTTACCTGTGGCCCCGCCCCACCGCAGGTCTCAGCGCCCCCACACCCAGGCCACGCCCACCCCCAACCCCCCACCCCACCCCCAATCCAGCAGCCTCCCTGGACTGCCGGCTCCTGCATATCTGTACCCAGGGCCTAGGACAGCTTCTCCTGGCCACTGCCACCCTGTCCTCCTGCTCAACCTTCCAGTCTTCCCAGGGAACCCCATTCTGAAATACCAACACCAACCCCCCAGCCTCACACACACCCCATTTTCCTCAGAAAGAGAAAACCATTCTACAGGAGCTATACCTACTTCTACTATGATTTGTCATCGGTCTCTCTGAGATGGCTGTGCTGCTTTGAGGACAGAATTCAGTTTAGGGGGGTTAATTTTTATTTTTTTTTAATTTTTTTAAGTTATTGCTACACCTAAGGTGAGGTTCGAACTAGAACTCAAGACCCCAGAGTCGCAGGGCATCGCAGTGGCACGCGTTGAACCCAACTGCAGAGGAGACTGGAAACGCTCCGACCGACTGAGGAGTCACCTTTCCGTCCGGGCAACAATGATGAATTTCCCCGCAACGGTGTTTTCACTCCAAGCTGCCCTAAACTTCAGAAATCTCACGAGAGGGAAGTACTTTTCACCAAGGACAGGAAAATATTTTAAGACGCCAAAAGAAAGAAGAAGAAGAAGAAAAAGAAGCTGAAGGCAAAAAAAAAAAAAAAAAAAAAGTAATGACACAACATTCAAACCGCTCTGTAAATTGTTTTTGTGTCTGCCTGTGGCAATCAGTTTACTTCTGAAGCGTCTTCAAGCTCTGAATTCCGTTATTGTGTGAAAATCTGTGCTGAAAGTACTCATGTTATTAAAGAACAGTACTTGAGGTCCTTCGCCCTCTTTCATTTAGTATGATTCATCACAGTTTTATAATACATCGATATAATTTTACATACCTTGTGATCTGAACGTTGATAACACAGATGACCTTAACAGAGCATTTACCCCACAGACGCACCCAATTCCTCTATTATCCTCTACTCCTTTTATAAACCACACTGACCACTGTCCACAGACTTCAAGGCCTCAAGGCTATTCTGTAGTACATCTATAATATATAGAATATATTGATATATATTCTATATTATATATGTAATTATTATATAGAATATATAAACATCTATATTCTGTAGGACATCTGGTGGACACCAGCCACCAGCGGGACTGCGTACCTAAGAGTCACTTGTATTTGCTTCCCAACCTATTGATGTCCACTGTGTTTGTTACTGAAATTATGAAATTTAAATCCATGCTACACGGACTAATAAAACGTGTGCAAAAGAGCTTTTAGTTCTTTGGAACCGAAGCTCACTGCTTTGGCAAGTCTTACAACTGAGTCACTTGCCAAAATGGCAGCCTAAAACCACGGACAGGACAACTGTAGAGGTGTAAGGGGAGTGAGGTAGAGCACAGAAGAGAATTGGGCACAGAGACTGGCTCCCCAGGCCCCAAAGCGCTCACTGTACTCTGAAAGAATCTGAAACTGACAATCAGAAGCCAATGAATTCGGGCTGCGACTTCAAGGAATCCCAACCAGGGCTCACACCGAAAGCCAAGGCCTCAGCTCTGCGACAAAATACTGGCAAATTAAGGTTAAATAGAATGTTTAAGGCACACGTGTGGCACTTTAGGTGAGTCACCGCTTCGGCATTTTCCATAAACCATCTAACCGCTTCACCCGGGGACCGGCTCTAAAATCCTCACAGGGGTCAAGTGGTTTAGGCCACAGCTTTCGCTGGAGCAAAAAATATACTAATTAATTATTTCCTGTTGGTCGCAGACATAGCTCAGGGCTACTGGGCTATGAGGGTTGTTTAAAATTTCAGTTTGCTGCCGGACTTCAAGGGAGCTCTCTCCAAGACCTGAGGTTGGGCTCAATGTCAGATCTTTGCAATCACAGGGAGGGAGACTAGAACAATCTGGAAATACTTCCAGCGCAGCTGTTCATCAGGAGACCCTTAGTGCGTCTGGATTTCTGAGCAAACTTCTAGAACCAGACCCTAAGGCGTGCCTGTCTGGCTCCTCAGGGGGCTTCCTTCTGAGTCTGGCCTCCGAAGGTGATGGGGGCCCCCGGGCGTGGGGAGGGGAAAGGTTCTTGGAGCCGCCAGCTCTAGGGAGAAGAGGGCAGAGGAAGCCAAAGCTGGAAGCACCACAGCTCGCTCCACCAGGCTCCCTGGAGGGGGGCCAATATTCCTGTTGGCGGCCACGACACGGTGCCAGCATTCAACCCGGCTCCAGTAAGTCCTGTGACGCCGCCTTCACGGACACAAATAGTGTTTAAACAATTAGGGAGCTGTTTTCTCCCTATTTTTCAAGCATAACATTACCCTCTCCTTTCTTTTTTCTAAATTACACCCCTTTAGATCTGTAAGAGCCCAGAGAAATAACTTCGTCACATCCTTTTATTCTGATGTAAAGGGAGATCGAGAAGCGGGAAAAGGATTTACCTAAGACCACAGAGCACGTTGCTGCGATTACTGGGGTCCACACGTGGCCTCCACCTGCCCTGTTTTTCCTCAGTTCCCCCACCCTGGGGACCTGCTGCACCAGCACCAGCAGCACCCCCGGGGAACTTGCTAGACCTGCAGAATCCCCGCTCCCCTCCAGGCTCACTGCAGGACAAACTGCTTTTTTAACAAAATCAAAGAGGGTTTGTCTGCATGTTAAGTGAAAAACTGCTCTCGGAACCAGTCGCTGGCGATGCTGTTTTGTGAAATGATTGTTTAAATTCACGACCCTCACAAGAACTTCCTTAACCACAAAGTGGATGAAAACCAGGAGTTATTTTGCTGTCTCTGATCATTTCATATAGAATTTGCATTTAAAACGACAACTAATGAAACAGAAGCAGTGTTTCTCTCTGGATACGTGAGCCGTGTCAGAGCAGGGTCGATATTCCCCAGATGCCTCTATTGGAAGTTATTACACTGAATCCGAGCAGTTCCTAAGGTCGTCAGGGCTGTGAATAAGGTAACAGTAAGGGTTCTGGGGGCGCCTGGCTGGCTCAGTCCCTAGAGCATGGAAGTCCTGAGCTCAGGGTCCTGGGTTTGAGCCCCACTTGCGCCCAGAGATTACTTAAAAAAAAAAAAAAAAAAATCTGTTAAGCAACAGGAGTTCCCAACAGAGAAAACCAAAGTAAAACTGGGAATGGCTGTGCGCATGTGCACAGGTGTGCGCTGGCCAAGTGCGGAACCCTGCAGCCAGGAGAGTAACTCTTGCCCCGTTCACTTAGGTCACGTACTGCGTACAAATGACACATCAACAGTTTCCCATTGGGCAAAAACCACCAAAGTTACTGAGTAGTCAAACACACTGCAAACATCAACTGGCTCGTTGCATTTACAAGAACTGTCCAGAAGAGGCACATCCCTAGACACAGAAAGTAGATCAGAGGTTGGGGAGGAGGGATAGGGGGGGTAGGACGGGGTGGAACTTGGAACAGGCACAGGGCTTCCTTTTAAGGGGGTGACACCCTTAGTGGTGGTGGCGGCACAACTTGAAACACACGTGTGGCACTTTAGGTGAGTCACAGACTTTGTACACTTGAATGTGCAAACTGTGTGGTTTGTCAATTATATCTCAACAAGGCCCTAAAAAGCCCACAACTCCTTCAACAAGACGGGTTTTCAGAGACACTGAAAGGTCAAAGCACATGTACCACTCCTGCTCAGGAATTTTTCATCTTAAAGATGTTGAATACCTTAAAATTTGAGTCCAAAGGGGACTTTAGTTCCATAAACCTCATCGTTTTTACCAGTAAGTGAACTAACACCAGGTTAAGGAAGTGACTTGCATAAGAACCAAAGTCCCAACTCCGTGCACCAATGGTGAGAATTTTCCCAACATTAAATCATTTCAATTAAAACATTCATAAGCGTTGGCTGGGTAATTAAATACATCTGGAAAAATAAAACCAGTTCGTGGCCTTGTGGTGTATTTAGGAAGAATCTGCCAAGGGAAATCAGTGTTTCCTTTTGGCATGAAGGGCACTTTTTTTTTTTATGTAAAAACGAAAAACTAAAACCAAGGATACTGCCAGAACCAGTAAGGTATGCACAAATTAACATAAATTGGCAACTGAAGTGTAGAACCAACAATTGTCCCAGACACAAAGTACTTCCTTGAGAACAGGCCTCTGGTTGGGTATTTGCTTCATGAGAACCTGCACACCCTTCATCTCACCTCCACACCTATTTAAACACTAAAGCCTGCCCCCAGTGAGGTCCAGGTCCTGTGACAGCCATCCTCAAGAAGGTGCCCGTGTGGTAACTCGACGCTCCATTTTGAACTGGTACAAATCCTAATGCCTAGCATTAATGAACCAGAAATCACTTTATTTCAGGAAAACCAGTTAATGCTTTCCTGTGCATTATACTCCTCGAACTTCAACATCTTTGTGCCAAGTATTGCCAAAATCATTCCATGCTCAGTGGCAGTCATCTGATTTTTGTGTCTGAACCTCACTTAAAAGGGAGCATTAAAAACAGGGTGGGGGGTGGAGGGAAGCCTTGAGGGGTGCCTGGCTAGCTCAGCTGGTGGAGGGGGGGGTACGACTCGATCTCGGGGTTGTGAGTTCCAGACCCACCTTGGGTGTAGAGATTACTTAAAAATAAAATCTTAAAAAATAATGATAATAAAAGGGAGCATTGAGTGATGAGGTCATGCAATTCTGCCCCTTCTAGAAGGATTTTATCCTAGCTCTCCCCTAACTTTCTGGTAAGAAATTTTCTTTGCGGATTCAGGGGCCTTGTTTCCTTTCATATTTTGATCATCTAGTAAATTAAGAAAGAATTAACTATACAGGGGTGCCTGGGTGGCTCAGTGGGTTAAGCCACTGCCTTCGGCTCAGGTCATGATCTCAGGGTCCTGGGATCGAGCCCCACGAGTTGGGCTCTCTGCTCAGCAGGTAGCCTGCTTCCTCCTCTCTCTCTGCCTGCTTCTCTGCCTACTTGTGATCTCTGTCAAATAAATAAATAAAATCTTAAAAAAAAAAAAAGAATTAACTATACAATTCTTTGCTCTTCCCTTTAAATTCAACATAATAAGCTCTCCATGCTGTCCCTCACCAAAATGACAATACGCACAAAATTACACCCCCTCACTTACTTACTTACACACACACACACACACACTCTCTCTCTCTCTCTCTCTCTCTTTCTCACACACTCTCTCTCTCTCTCTCTCTCAACAGCAAAGGGATGCAGACTGGGTAAGAGGCCAGGAGTGGGGATGGGGGACGGGCAGCGATTCCCAAGCCCTGACCACGAGCCCGCAATGGTTAAACCCACGGCGTTCCTCATTAGGCATGCTTCGGCGTGGCTCCTCAGTCTGTGGCTTTTGTGGCCGCAGCGTGGCTGCCACAGAGAAGGATTAACAAGCAGGGAGAGAACCCTCTCCCAATCACCGCTCTCAGACATTTCCAGGGGTGCGGCGCAATTGGGTTGTTAGCCACGGCATTCCCGAGTTCCCATTCCGATGGGGTCCCCGTGTAACGACGTGTTGCTGACGGCAGCATTTCGGGGTGTTAGGAGGGGACGGAAAGAATCCCGCGGCCGCCTAACATTCGCCCGGGGCCAGGCTGGAGCTTTTCAGTCTCCAGAACTGGGCTTTCACCGTTGCTCGTCGGTCCCCCCAACCGCACTCGAATTCGCTTGGCAAACCGTCTCCACCTGCGCACGGGTCCGCATTTTGATAGTTGCAACGGGGGACAAAGAAAAGAGGCTGACCCTCTGACCCACGCTGTCCCTCTCCCCTCCCCCACTCCTGGTTTCAAGGGTCCTGGCTCCAGAAAGGGCTCTCGGAAGACCCCAGCCTTGGGGAACCCGGCGTTTGGTTCGTTGGGGGGGGGGGCAAGGGAAGGAGGCCCCCGGCAGGGTGGGACAGGACCGGACCGGGAGCTGAGAGCTCGGGCCACGGGGAGAGCGTCCCGGGAAATGAGCAAGAGACTCCTCTCTCCCCAGCCTTCAATAAAGCCGCCCGGGACGCCCCGTCTGCTCGCTCCGCAGCCCCTCCCGGGAGACCGGCTCTCGCCCTTCCGCGAGCCGCACGCCGGGGGTTGCTGGGGTGGAGGGCGGCGGGGGGCGGCGGGGGGCAGCGGGGGGCGGCGGGGACCGGGACGCCCCCGCCGCGGAGCAGGGACGCGCACCTGGGCGTCCGCGACACCTGCGACGCGCCCCTCCCACCTCCGGCCTCCGGGCGCGGAGGTGGCCCGGGAGCCCCACCTGAGCGGGGGTGGGGCGGGGCGGGGCGGGGGCCGGGGCCAGCGCGCTCGCTTACCCATGGCTGGAGACTGGCGGGAGGGGCGCGGGCTCTGGGCGCGCGGGCTCCCCGGGGACGGGCAGAGCCGGTGGCACAAGTTTGCAGGTCTGGCGGGCACGTGCGCGGGCCGGGCTCGGGCGGGCTGCTGCGCTGCTGGGCTGGCGGCTGGCTCCTGGCTCCTGGCTCCTGGCTCCGTGGCCGGGGTGGGAGCGCCGCGCGGCTCCGCCTGCACTGGGGGCCGGCCGCGCCGAGAGGGGCCCTGACGTCAGCGCCGGGGGCTTTGTGCGCCCGCAGCGAGGGCCCGAACCCGGCAGCGGGCGCGCCAGGGTGGCCGGCAGTGCTGGCGGCTTCCTCCGGGACCCCCCAAGCGGGCAGGCGCGGGAACGCGAGAAGCTGGGGTGGGGGTGGGATTCGGAGCGGGGGGAGTGACGGATCTGGGGGCGCGGACCCGCGTCCCAGAAACGAACTGTTTAACAGCTGCAAGGGGCTTTGCAATCCTAATCTTCACCCATTGCGCAGATGAAGAAACTGAGGCCCGTGCACCGACCCCAGGACGGTCAGTGATTGGCATTTGCCGGGTCCGTAGTCCCGGATCCTGTATGAGCTGCAGGTGATTACTGAACTCTGTTTGCACATTCCAACCAGCCGGGGAGCTTTGAAAACCTGGTTGCAGTTTTTCCAGGTGATTCCAGTGTGCATCCAACGTGGCCAGCACTGACTTAGGCTACTTGTGGGCAACAGTGATGTGGGAAGGCACGGGCGGCACCCTCCAGTCTGGGGTGGTGAGCGGTTTAGTGCCGTCCTTAATCGGCCATCTTGGTCCCTGGAAGGCCACCCCTGTCGGGCTCTGGGAGACTGCAGACTCGCCCCCGTCCCCGCTTCTCCCACCGCTCAGGCCTTGCATGGGAGCCTGGAAGTGAATTAATGGTTTTACAGTGGCCGGGGCTTCAATTCCCTCTGTCGCCTTAGCGAATAATTTTCCTGTCTCCAAAGGTGTTAGAAAAGCTCTGAGACCCTTAGCCATTTGTCCACAGCTGATACTTTTTGAGACATTTGTGAGCTCGAGATTCCCCGCCCCCAACACACATAGTTTCTGTTGTGTTTCGTCGTTTTGAAGATACATCGTATTACTTGAACAGAGCGTCACATAAACTGTAACAGTCCTAACAGTCCGTAGTTAACACCTAAGCAACATTTAACCCCAGAGAGAGAACCTTTAGGATCGAGAAGGGGCGGAGGGAGCAAACATCTCATCTATTGAAATTTATTGTATTAGGGAAGATTTCATCAAGGCAGAGCTCTAGAAAACCTAATAATTATTTTTGCATAAAGGGGGAGAGATTTGTACCAAGGGGATCACTGGCTCATTTTCACAATCCCAGGGGAAGAGTTAGTCCTAACCAATCTTTACACATTAATAAAACGGGGAGCTCGTAGGTTTAACTTTTTGTCCCGGGGTTACAGGAAAGTAGTCACAAGGATGCAGGAATCCCCCCCGGCATCCATGGTGCCGGGGACAGGAGGGGAGACGGCTTGCAAAGCCTGGAGCCGAAGGTGGAAGTGAAAGAGAGCAAAAAGGAATTCTAAGTCCTGGGTTAGAGAAGAACCTTGGCTTTGGTTGGTTCCTGCATCTTGGGAGACACCTAGGAGATGGTGAAAGCAGCAGGAGACTCGGGCATGACATTCTGAAATCATTTTGGCAAGCTCTGACCTTAGTCTGCCACTCTGGGACCAAAACTTCTAAGGTTTTGTGCACCAAGATGAAAGTCAACCCTTTGGTCCACTTTCGGTCATTCCCTAGAAGTCTTGGATTTTTTTTTTTTTTTTAACCAAAGAAAAGAAATAACAGCTGTCCAAATATTAGAGCCACAAGGACATGCTGTGATAAAAACCGAGTTACAGAAGTTGTGTACACAATGTCGAAAGAAAGCCACATTTTCATAGAAATTTTTACTCACTTTGGAAATGTCACGGACTTATTTCAACAAGTGATTGTCCCTAACACCCATAAGAAGAAGGAGAAAAAAGAAGAAAAACAACCCCAGCAGTTGGGAAATTAGCAAGACCACTACAAACAGGGTACAGAAGATGGCTAATAAGCATATTTGACTATTACTCAAAGAAATGCTAATTTAAAATAAAAATAACATTATAAAATAGTTGTATTGAATAATAAATAATAATTATAATAAAATATATATTTATAAAATAGAACTATTAAAAATAAATCATAAATAAATAAATAAATTTTCTCAAGTAACAAAAACCTTTAAAAAATAAAGCAAGATTTGGGGCACCTGGCTGGCTCAGTGGCTAGAACACGTGACTCTTGATCTTGGGGATTTTTAAGTTCAAGCCCCCCATCGGGTGTAGAGATGACTTAAAGATAAGATATCTAAAAATATTTAAAAAGCAAGACTACTTTGCAGGTGGGCAAGTACATTGGTAGAGCTTTTCTGGAAAGTTATTTGGCAATACCTATCAAGAGACATAAAAATATTCATAACCTCTGACCTAATAAGCCGGCTTCTGGGACTTTGTCCTAAATAAATAATGACTGTTTCAGTCAAAATTACTGTAAAAAGATGTTTATCGCAGAGCAAGATGTGAGAGGAAACATAAACCAAGAAAGGAAGCAACTCCTATTCAATAAAAGGGGGAGAAGTTACATAAATTATTGTTGCTCTAGTTTAGTGCCTCTGAGCCGTGGACGGTTTTCCCCTGGAGAGACATTTGGTAATCCCTGGAGACAGTTTTAGTTGTCCCGTCTGGGGAGGGGTTGCTACTGGTTCCTGGTTACTGGACATCAGGGATGCTGCTGAACATCATGCCGTAATTCACAGAACAGCCCCCACCACAACGAACAACCCATCCAGCCCCAAGTGTCCATCATGCTGAGATTGAGACACTCTGATCTGTATGCTAATACATTATGCAGCCTTGCTGGCAAAGAATTATGTGGGAAAAATGCTCGGATATTTTGTTGTCATTTTTTAAAGCAGAATAAAAAGCTACACGTACAATATCATCCTTGTCATGTGTGTGTGTACATATGTGTATTTTAGAAGACTGAGAGAAAATGGGCTATTAGACGGGACGCCTGGGTGGCTCAATTGGTTGAGTGACCGGTGAGGTTTGAGCTCAGGTTGTGATCTGGCAGGTCAAGGGGTTGAGCCCTGTGTTTGGGCTCCAAGTCCAGTGGGGAGTCTGCTTGATGATTCTCTCCCTCTCTCTCTCTTTTTCTCTCTCTCTCTCAAAAATAAATAAAATAGGGGCACCTGGGTGGCTCAGTTGGTGAAGCATCTGCCTTTGGCTCAGGTCATGATCCCAGGGTGCCGGGATCGAGCCCCACATCCGGCTCCCTGATGGGCGGGGGGTCTGCTTCTTCCTCTCCCTCTGCCTGCTGCTCTTCCTGCTTGTGCTGTCTGTCAAATAAATAAATGAAACCTTTTAAAATAATTTTAAAAAATAAATCTTTTTTTAAAGATTTTTTATTCATTTGAGATAGAGAGTGAGTGAGCATAAGCTGGGCAGAGGGGCAAAGGGAGAAGGAGAAGCAGACTCCCCGCTGAGCAGAGAGCCCAGTGTGGGGCTCAATCCAAGGACCCCAGGAACATGACCTGAGCCGAGGGCAGACGCTTAACCGACTGACCCACCCAGGCACCCCAATAAATATATCTTTTAAAAAAATAAGATAGAAAAGAAAACGCACTAGTAGAGACTATTACTTAATTTACCAAACATAAATTGGCTCTCTGCCCACATAGCTGGACTACATTTCCCAGACTTCTTAGCAGTTAGGAGAAGCTAAGTGATTGAGTTCTAGCCAATGAGGTCAGAAGTACTGTCCACCACTTCCAGGCCTTACCCATAAAATCTCCAACTTGAATGCTTATACTTGCTCAGAGGCTCACACCTCCCTGCTCCACTGATAGCAGGGAGCCGACCTGGGCACTCACAGGAGTCAAAAATAAACTGCTGTTATGTTTAAGCCATTATGTGTTTTGGGGCTTATTTGTTATAGCCGAGGTCCTACCCTTATTAATATATCAATATAGTAACACATATCAAAATATGAACAAGGTTTATCTCTGGGATTAGTGGAGTTTTTAGTTTTATTTTTTATACCCTTTTGTGTTTTCCCAAACTTCTACAGCAAGCAAGAATTAATTTAAGACTTGGGACAAAATACATAGTTGTACCTTACTCCACAGTAGGGATGGTCTCCTAATTATTTAATTTTAAACTATAAGTGAAATCACATTTCCAACTGACAATTTGACTGGTTTTACTGATGCTCAATGCCTCGTCGAGGAGTCCAAGTTCATTGTAAAATGTAAGGACATAATTTGTCTGCTCCAGTCTTTTTAGGGTGTTTAATCAAGTGTGCCCCACACTCCTTTCTGTTTCATAATTACTTATGAGTTTTGTCCATGGGGCAAAAATCTCCTTATGGGTGGAATCTTGGCTTGATGTTTGATTCTTAAAATCTCTCTGCTTCTTGCTTACTAGAGTTATTTTCCTGACACATCAGGCACTATTTCTAATTTTTTTCAAAGGATTTTTTTTGTTTGAGAGAGAGAGCATAAGTAGGGAGGACCCCAGGACCCTGGGATCACGACCTGAGCCAAAGGCAGATGCTTAACTGACTGAGCCACCCAGGTGCCCCCATCAAGCGCAATTTCAACACTGTATGGCCTTCTCCCCTGTTCCTCAGAAAGATGGCTGCTTTCTTGAACCAATGGGAAGTCCATGAATTGGTCTTCAACTTTACAGTCACCTTATGGACAGAACAAAACACGGAGCTCTGTTTGCAGAACCAAATGAAAATGTTAGCAAACTCTGACATGTTTGAATATGCCAGTGAAAGGACAGACAACACAAAGGGGAACGGGAAAGAATATGAATGAAAAAGCAACACCAATCATGCTCCCAGCTGCTCGAGTGAGGGTCGAAAGATACTGTCAAAGTCTGATGGAAAAAGAAATAGAGCTTTGAGAGGAGGGATGATGTAAGGGACATAAGTCCTCATGTTTCATGTCAAGGAGCCAGTAGATATTATCAAAAGTTGGTGAAGACAGAATTAAGCGTATTACCAAGATGAGAGCCACTGTTACGACCTTATCAGATCTAATGTCATTTATCAACAAATATTTATGATGCCCCGTTGGCTCCCCCCAAATGAAATCTAAATTAAAGAACCAATCTCGGGCGCCTGGGTGGCTCAGTGGATTAAGCCGCTGCCTTCGGCTCAGGTCATGATCTCAGGGTCCTGGGATCGAGTCCCGAATCGGGCTCTCTGCTCAGCGGGGAGCCTGCTTCCCTCTCTCTCTCTCTGGCTGCCTCTCTGTCTACTTGTGATTTCTCTCTGTCAAATAAATAAATCTTTAAAAAAAAAAAAAAAAAAAGAACCAATCAGTATAACCCCTAAGATGCCAGCCGATTGAAGTATGGCATTGGATTGGGCATTCGAATACCAACAGTGGCCTTGCCATCAGTGCCATGATATTCCAAAATGGTGAACAACTTGGTAAATTTCCAAGCAAAACAAAGTGCCGTCTTCCCTCAATTTCTCCAGTAACCGCATTCCTGAAAATAAATAAATAAATAAAAATCCGCGTTGCTTAAAACCACCGCAAAATATCCTGTGTAAATTTATATATAAGTTGGACTTATTTTTTAGGGGGCAGACCCTAGAAGCAGATTTTTCATCTACGTAAATGTCCAGAGGACATTAAAAAATTGGTCAGGAATTGGGGACATGTCTTCATTGTGCAAGACTCTCCTGTGCACTGCTGAAGGCCCACCACCCCGTCCTGGGCCCGCTAAATGCCACTGGTGTCCCGGTGAAAACCCAAACTGCCCATGTGAACATCCAAAATACCTCATCTGGATCGTGGAAGTACTTCCAGGGAAACTCCAGCAAGAGATCGTTCGAAGAGATTGCCCCCAGTTGGGAGAGGAGGGCTAGGAGACCTTTTCATCAAGCGCTACCATTCTATGTCCTTGTTTTCACATGTATGTGCTATGACAGCTGGATGTACTTAAATAAAGCACCCATGCACGTCGAGTGGTGAGCTCTATGCCTTCGGGGCTCCTGAGACCTTATTTCCAGACATATCCAATCCGTAAAATGGGTACAATCACAGTCCCCGCCTCACATAGTTGTTATAGGAAACTGGGTCCGGAGATGTGAGGTCACATGACCCGGGTCACATCCTGAGCACATGGCAAAGCCTGATTTAGCTTTGAGCCCAAAGAATATAGCTTATCTGACAGTGGGTCTTGGGTTTTGCAGGTGAGATTTAAAACTGAACCATGTGAGGAGCTCAAAATTATTTCATTAGCCCTTAATTTTCATTTGCTGACAATGATTTCTCTTACTCTTCCCACGCTTCCCACATGCCTGGTAACAGTGAATTTGGTAGCCTCTTAGAAAAAAATGGTGTGACTTTGGGCTAGAATTTTTCTCTCACCCCTCCCAAGTGATATTTGAAAATGTTTCACAGAAATCTCTGAGTTAAAGGGAATTTTATAATTTAGTCTGACTAATCCTCCATATTCAGGAATCTCTGGTATACTATCTGTGGCTGTCAGCCATTCGGGTATATTTGACTGCCTCTCAGTATAGGAGGCTCACTACTGTAATTTCTCAACAAATGTGATTAAAATGTTTTCCATCCCAAAGCAGAAGACATGAATGGACATTTCTGCAAGGACAACATTGAAATGGCCAAGAGACACATGAAAAAATGCTCCACATCACTCAGCATCAGGGAAATATAAATCAAAACCACAGTGAGACACCACCTCACAGCAGTCAGAATGGCTAATAAAATTAACCAGTCAGGAAACAACAGATGTTGGTGAGGATGTGGAGAAAGGGGAACCTTCCTGCACTGTTGCTGGGAATGCAAGCTGGTGCAACCACTCTGGAAAACAGCATGGAGGTTCCTCAAAAAGTTGAAAATAAAACTACCCTACGACCCAGCAATCGCACTACTGGGTATTCACCCTAAAGATACAAACATAGTGATCCGAAGGCACACGTGCACCCGAATATTAAGCAGCAATGTCCACAATAGCCAAACTATGGAAAGATCCTAGATGTCCATCAACAGATGAATGGATAAAGATGTGGTATATATCTAGACAATGGAATACTATGCAGCCATCAAAAGAAATGAAATCTTGCCATCTGCAATGACGTGGATGGAACTAGAAGATATAATACTAAGTGAAATAAGTCAATCAGAGAAAGACAATTATATGATCTCTCTGATATAAGGAATTTGAGAGGCAGGACAGGGGGTTGTGGGGGGTAGGGGGGAAAAATGAAACAAGACAAAACCAGAGAGAGAGAGAGAGGGATGGGGTGTCTGAGTGATGGACACTGGCGAGGGTATGTGCTATGGTGAGCGCTATGAATTGTGTAAGACTGATGACTCACAGACCTGTACCCTTGGGGGAAATAATGCATTATATGTTGATTTCCAAAAAAAAAAAAAAAAAAAAA
>NC_081575.1:114140317-114171630 GCF_022355385.1 Mustela nigripes | reverse complement strand
AAAAAAAAAAAAAAAAAAAAAGTTTTCCATCCCAAACTACTGTGTGCCTTCCAGCCTCCACTGTCCATCCCTGAGGGAGGCTCTTTTTATTCCAAGCTAGGTCAAGCTCCTTTAACTGTTCTTCCTTCCGAAAGTTGTCAAATTCTCCCGGCCTCCTGGTGGTTCTATCGCTGACATTCTGTCATTTTGTGAGGTTCTTCTTCAAGTAGGGGGCTGTGATTAAGATGTAAATCTCCAGCTGGTTAGGTTGGAACTCTTTCTTCCGTTGAGCTGGAAACACTTGAGGTAATAAGTATTCTTTGGTTTGTTTTCATTGAGGTAAAATATATACAACATAAAATTAACCGTTTTAAAGTGTAGAATTCAATGACATTGAGTGCATTGGGGTGTGGGGCAAACATCAACCTTGTTTAGTTCCAAAACACTGTCACCAGCCCAAAGGGAGGCTACCCCGTTCCTCCTCCCCCAGCCCCAGGCAAACACTCAGCTACTTTGTGTCTCTAGGGATTTGCCTATTCTGGATGTTTTCTTATAAATGGAATCATACAACAGATGACCTTTGTGTCTTGGCTTCTTTTGCTCAGCGTAATGTTGTAGTAGGTACCAGCATTTCGTTCCCTTTTCTAAGGCTGAATAACATTCCATTGTGTGGCTGGACTACCATCTGTTTATCCACTCACCCATGGGACATTTGAATGGTTTCCTCCTTTTGGCTGCTGTGAATTATACTTCTACGAACATTGGTATAAAAGTAATCTGTTCTAGTCCTTGCTTTATATCCTCCTGGGTATATACACCTAGTGGAATTTGCTGGGTCATGAAGCAATTTTTTTTTTAAGATTTTATTTATTTATTTGAGAGAGAGAGATCACAAGTAGGCAGAGAGGCAGGCAGGGGGTGTGGGGGAAGCAGGCTCCCTGCTGAGCAGAGAGCCCTATGCAGGGCTTGATCCCAGGACCCTGAGATCATGACCTGAGCCAGAGGCAAAGGCATAACCTACTGAGCCACCCAGGCGCCCCATGAAGCAATTTTCCATTTAACTTTCTGAAGAGCCGAGAAAGCGGTTGCACCATTCCCTATGTCAGTGGCTGAGGGTCCCAATTTCGCCGCATTCTTGCCAATACTTATTTTCCATATTTTAAAATCAGAGTTGCCCTAGTGGGTGTAGGATAATCCAGCACAGAGCCCATGGTGAGATCAAGAGTCAGACACTCATGGGGCGCCTGGGTGGCTCAGTGGGTTAAAGCCTCTGCCTTCAGCTCAGGTCATGATCCCAGAGTCCTGGGATCAAGCCCCGCTTGGGGGGGGGGGCCTCTCTGCTCAGCGGGGAGCCTGCTCCCCACCCCCTTACCTCTCTGCCTACTTGTGATCTCTGTCAAATAAATAAAATCTTAAAAAAAAAAAAAAAGTCAGACGTTCAACTGACTGAACCACCCAGGTGCCCCTGTAATCTATTTTTTTTTTAAGATTTTTTTATTTATTTGAGAGAGGAAGAGTACAAGTGGGGACAAGGACAGAGGGAGTGGGAGAGGCAGATCCCATTGAGCACGGATCGCCACACAGGCTGGGGGGGATCATGACCTCAGAAGAAGTCAGACGCTTAACTGACTTAGTCACCCAGGTGCCCCCCCTGGTTAATCTATTTTTTAAGACCCCTTGACATGGCCTCCTAGGCACTGCCTAGACCCACCTTAACCTCCCCCTGCCTGTCCCCCTTCTCTATGCTCTTGCTTTGCTCCTCTCACGGGCCCACCTGCCCAGTGCAGGACCTTTGCACATGCCCTTCTTGCTGCCTCTTTGCCCGGCTGGAGCCCACACATCATTTGGCCCAAAACCCGAGCATCATTTCCCCAGGGAATCCCTCTCTGGCTTCCCTACTAAGTCAGTGAGTGCCCCAGCTGACAGTCTCCTGGCACCAAACACCTCCCCTTCCTAGGATCCGCCACGGTTGGAATTTTACTTCTGATTATGTGAATAGATAATGTAGATTTTTCTCCTCCATTGAGCCATAACTATAGTGGGAATAAACTAAAATGCACTGACGAAGAAGGAGCTGATATTTGAGGAACCTTGTGAGATTCTGAACTTGTGCCTAACTAAAATCTGGATGTCTTCTGAACATCGAGTTTCTAAATTCCTTCCCCATCTCCTCCTTCCAGGACTCTAGTCCTATCATAATAGACTTCTGTCACGCCTGCATCATCATTCTGCTGAAACTGTTCTTCTCAAGGACACAAATGATCACCACGTGGTCGGATGGGACTCTTGCAGTGGAAGAAACGTGTTCTAGAAACATGTTCTTATCTCAGCTTCTATGAAGCCACACATTTCTGGCTTTGCTTTTACTTCACTGGATGCAGCTTCTCGGTCTCCTTTGCTACTACTTAAAATGATCTTGTTAATGACTATGTTTATTTCTCCTTATCAGGTTCAATCTCCAGGTGGACGGGAAGCTTGTTTGTCTTCACTGCTATAACCTCCATGCACAGAATGTATCAGATGCTCATGTTACTATTGAATAAATGAGTATCTTCATTTGAACTTATATAATTTCGAAACTAAGGCTCTGTAAAATTTCTTGTTTGTATAAAAAGCATCATGACATCTTAGAAGTATCATTCTGAGTTTTGATTCTTCTACCTAAAATACTAGCTACCCCTCCAACTTTTGGTGAACAGGCCTTCTGAATTTCCATCCATCTTGTGGATAAAAATATTGATTTTTGACAATCTTTTTTCCTTCTGGTTGACCTCAACGTATTGATCAGCATTCTTCGAGCATGACTTTTTTTCAGCCAACTCAGTAATCCACGTTTGTGTTGACACCCAGCACACATCTCTGTATGTTGTCCACAAGGAAAGAACTTGTGTTGTGGAAAAAGACCATCGTCTGTTTAGCACACACAGAGTTCTGGGTGGATTCAGCTGTTCAGCTGGGACAGGCACCTGTTAACAGGGTGATTTCCAAAATGCACTGTGAGCAAAGGTCCATTTAAAACTCAGAAAGAGGAACAGATGCAAGAATTGCACAGCCCTTGCATATTTCCATGCCCAGAAACTGCCTCATGGAGAATGAACCTGTTCTCGTACCGGATTGAAACCAAGGTCAAGGAGCACTGGCAGTGCCCCAGTTTCTGCTGCTCTGATGAGGCCACGTGATATGGTTTCAGGACCCTCCTTCCCTCTGCTTTAACTGTTCTCCCATCTGGAAACTTTATCCAGCAAAGTAATGAAGTTGGGGGTGTATGTGGGGAGGGGAGGCAGGAGACTGCTGTACCTTAATATATGCTGTTCCCTCTGATCATCTCTTTCCTTTAAAAAAGCTTGGAGATCCTCCTTGTCACTCTACCATACATCTGTAGATGCACACTACATACACATACATATATCAGTGGGTTCATGAAACAGAGGTAGGTAGGATTTGCATTATCAAAATTTTGCCAAATCATTCAGACCAGGAGTGGTGTAGTACCTGAGCGTGGCTGTGAGACTTGTGGATGATCAGAACTAGAACTTGTTGACCGAGGCCACAATGACTCCTTGTCAATTTCCCTTCCCGCCTGCCAATATCAGCGCCCTGTTTAGAAGTGTGTTGCTGAGACTAGGCCACCTGCTGTTTTCTTTGGGACAAGTGGCCTAAGGCCTTTGAACTTGTTTCCTCCTGCTTGAGAGGCAGAGAAGGATGCTACTGGCCCGTGCTACCTCATAAGATTTTGAGGAGACTCTTGATATTTGAAAACACGTGGTTTAAGGTAAAGCCCTGCCTTCAGTCTTGCTATTTTTGTTATTGCCAAGATCTGCCGAACCGATGTCTCTTTCTCTCTCCTTCCCTTTATTTAAGATGGAGACTCCTGCTTCAATCCAGTTTCCTGGTGTATTGTGACATGATACGAAGGGTCTGTGATCATACCTGCAAAGCCGGAGCTCAAGTCCAAGGATGGAAACTGACAGGCTTGCAATCCTGGACTGACCTTAAAGGAGGAGTAAGAGGTGTTCATTCCCAGATTACCTGGAGACACGCCAAGGACCAGCTGGACTCTCCTCCCTGTGCTCCTCTGTGTCCTTAGTGACTCAGAGATGTTTGTTGAGTGAATGAATGAATGAATGAATGAGTATCAAGAGCAGACAGACCTGGGATCAAACCTCAGCTTGAGCCCTTACTAACTGAGCCTCAGTTTCCCATGCCACAAACTGAAGACAATAGACTTGCAGTGTTGGTAAGAGGATTTAAATAATAGCTACTCAGTATTTTTCTCTTTCCCCCATTCAATTTACCCTCAGTGCCCCTTTCATAACGGTTATCAGCTTTACCTTTGATTCCTTTCAATTTTTGCTCCTTTTTAAAGGCAGAGGCAGACTAGGAAGTGGCTAGTTCTGCCTTCTCTGTCATCCCACCTGCTCCAAACCTTACTTCTATGCAGTCTTTGTCCCTCTTTTGTCTAGTCATGAATTAAAAAATATCCTTTGTACTTTGTGGGTCACAAATAAAAAGCACAGCACACACAAGGATAAAATATTGCCAAATCAGCCCACCTACATAATGTCCTTTTTTCCCCCATAAGGCACTCAAAAACCGTAATTCTAATTCTAAGAAATGGCACTTTTCTTTTGATTTCTTAGAATGCAATTGAATTTGAGATAAAGAATCAAAATCCTTTAAGAGAATTACACTGAAGTCGCCTTCTATCTCCAAACAGGTCATGTTTTAGGAGCAATCTCCCAATATGTAAAATGAATAATGATTGCTTTAGAATAATCATAATTACATCCCGAAAAGGGAATTTTATCTCCGTTAATTTTTTTCTTTGTACTGCCGAATGACTGATTCTGAAGCAATTATTTTCCACCACTGACTAGCACGCCCATTACCCTTCACCAGGGAACCTGTTTCCCTGCCACGTAGGCATTTGAAAACAGTGTTTTCACGATTTTAACTTAATCAAGCAAAATGCCATTTCGGAAGCTGATCTGCCAATTGACCTTTGAGTGTGTGTCTTTGTATCACAGCGAAGGGCGGGGGAGATATGTGGGCGTCCGGCCTGAAGGTACAGTTAATCCTCTCCCGGTTTGGCTTCCACTTTCCTGCGGAGTTTTGCGTGGGTGGTGGGACCAGATTGGCCATCATGAAAAGCCAGGCTCCTTTTCTCTGCGGAACAGAGTCTCCCCTCACAGCAGCTGTGTGCAGGGGGAGAGCAGGGGTTCCTTTGCGTGCCCTGGGTATGACTTGGCATCTTGGGTCCACCTTCAGGGCTGGGTCCCATGGGGCTGTGCCTCCCCACCTCCTCCCCATGCCTGTTGCTTTGTGTCTTGCCTCTCCAGGGGTCCACTTGAGCCTGGCTCCCTCCTTAGAGAACTGTCACATCCTAGTAAGAAGGGCAAGTGGTGATGGGGTGCCAGTGGGGGTCACTCTGTCTGTCCCAACAAAGCACACGCCTTGGTGGGGAGGTATGACCCAGGGTTTCGCTCTAAGCATGGGCTTTGAAGTTAGAGGGGCTGGGCTCCCTCTGGCCCTGGCTTCATAGAAGCTGTGGGACCAGAATCTGTTTGAGCAGCCGTTCTCCTCTGCAGAATGGAAGAACCACACCTGTCTTATGGATTGATTTTTTAAGTCGGCCCCACACCCAACATGGGCCCTGAACTCAGACCCCGAGATCAAGAGTGGTGTGCTCTGTGGGCTGAGCCAGCCAGGCGCCCCTGGAATCATGCCTCTCTTGAATGAATTGCTCTGAAGACTCCATGAATTAATACACTTAAAGAACATGGTGCAAGGCCGCACTTTCTGAAAGGGATTGGTCAATGGTTAGCATGCCGGCAGAACGGCCCTGGGAGGACCTTGTGCTTGGCTTCTTCATAAGGCGCTGGTTAGTGACTCCTTTTAGTGTGTGTGTGTGACCCAGAAACACCTTCCAGCTAGAGGGTGACTTCCAAGTTCCAAGCTTCCACCGCGCAGAGCAGCTTGGTCCCGGTCTTCCGCCCCCGCCGCCGAGCATCCTTGGCGCGGCTGCTCTGCGCTTGTCTCCCTTGTCCCTCCTGCATCTTACTCATGATCACGGACTGTTCTCAATCTGGCTCTTCCTGATTTCCTTCTTCCTAGTCCTCCGCCTCCTCAGTATGGTTTTTGGGGGAGGCTTCCATTTCCTTTTCGGATTCCCAGCAGCCGCAGGCCGACAGCACATGTCATGTGGCAGGTTTGCCCCTCTTAGGCCATTCTCCATGCCCACCTGGCTGCCCAAATCGTTAGGACTTTTTCCAGGCCCAAGGCCAGGAGGGAGAATTTCTTCAGGTGCACTCTTCCCAGCCTTTCTGCTGCCTGGGGCTGAATGATGTCATGTGCCTCTTGGTCCTGAGGAGCAGGGGTCTGTGCTCTCTGCAAATGCCTTGTATGGGTCGCCAGTGGGCAAAGTCCTGGTGGTCAAACCACCTGTTTCGTGGTCGCTGGAGTTGACAGACTCCAGCCCAGTGAGTGAGCCCTCTGTGTGATGAGCTGATGAATGCCTTGGTGGAAGAGGGCCTCAGTATCTCTGCCAGTGGCCTGCCCAACAAGGAGCTCCCACTCAGGGGGCCTCTCAGGTTGTAGGTGTCTCTGAGTGTGACCGGAAGCCATCTGGTACAATCAGCTGGGGACGGTTATGCAAAGACCAGCTCTTGACCTCTTAAATCAGAAGGTATCTGTCAGTGAATATGGATTGTAACGAATTCTTTGGGATCAGTCTCACTTGGGAGTTTGTTAGAAATGGAAATCCATGGGGACGCCTGGGTGGCTCAGTGGGTTAAGCTGCTGCCTTTGGCTCAGGTCATGATCTCAGGGTCCTGAGATCAAGTCCTGCATCGGGCTCTCTGCTCAACGGGGAGCCTGCTTCCTCCTCTCTCTCTCTGCCTCTTTGTGATCTCTCTCTGTCAAATAAATAAATAAAATCTTTAAAAAAAAAAAATGGAAATCCACGGCCTCATCCCGATCTCTTGAATCAGATGCTTCAGGGGACCACCACCAACCCCCACACACACACTGCCCCAGGCTCTGGGTGATTCTGATGCCTGTTCCCATTGGACTGGGTTAATGCCATATGTTCCTTTCTTCTTGCTGCTGTGACAAATTACCACCAGGTTAGTGGCTTAAGACAACACAACTGTCTTCTCCTACAGTTCTAGAGTCCCAAAGTCTGAAATCAGTTTCGGTGAGATGAAGTCAAGGAATCGGCAGGGCTATGTTCCTTCTAGAGGCTCCAGGATAGGATCTGTTTCTTAGCCCATTTCAACTTTTTATGGCTACTTGTATATTCCTTGGCTCATTTCTCCATCTTCAAAGCATGTCTCTCCTTCTGACATTGTGTCTCCTTCTCTGACTCTGCCTCTCCTGCCTCCCTCTTAGAAGGATGCTTGTGAGGACCCTGAGCCCACCAGGATGATTTCCCCTCTCAAGATCCTTGATCCAATCATATCTGCAGAGCCCTTTTTGCCATATAAGGTACCATTCACATGGTACCTGGGATTGGATATGGACATGTTTGGAAGGGAAACATTGTTCAGCCTTCCACGGGCAGTATCCAAGAGGGTCCTTGTCAATATATAACTGTGTTACCCAAAAGCCAGTGGACCAGTGTTTTACTGAGGCTCTGGACTGTGCTCATCCTTTAATGTCTGCAGTTCCAAAGCTAAGTGAGTGGAATTCCTGATATAGTCCCTCGGAATGAGTGCTTGGGTGCTTTAAGCACTTCGCAGAGATTGTCTTGATGATTTCTCAGGACAATCCTGTGAGCAGTAAGGGTGGTTAGATCATCCCCAGACCTGCTGACTCAGAACTCACATTTTAACAAGAACTACTATTTCAGACAACCAGGGAAGATGAACAGTGCTACACCGTCTTGATTCTTTTCTACAAGGAAAAAACACCATCTTAATTCTTATGATGATTAAAATGTGCTAAATTATTCTATCCTAAAAGTAATGACACTCAGGATGCCTGACTGTCTCCATTAGTTAAGTGTCTGCCTTCGGCTCAGGTCATGATCCCAGGTCCTGGAGCTGAGTCCCGCATCGGGCTCTCTGCTCAGAGAGGAGCCTACTTCTCCCTCTGCCTGCTGCTCCCCCTGCTCATAATCTCTCTCTAACAAATAAATAAAATAGTTTTTTAAAAAGCAATAAAGCTCATTATAGAAAAATGCTGAAAAGAAAAATACCACCTGTTCTCCCAAGCCCCTAATGTAAGCACTATTTTTCTACGTGTACACGAATCTGTGTAGTGTATCCACATCACGTGCTTCATTCTGTTAGAAGGCTTTTTCACTGAACCTGGTCGAAACAGAGTCGCACCGTCATTATGTCAGTAGCTTTGTGATAGTGGAATGGTTTATTTCACCATTCTCCAATTTTGGGCAATTTCCCCCTAATCTAAGCAATTTTGTGATAAACATCTTTGTGCACATAGCAGTTGGTGTACATTGAAGATCATGTCTTTAGAATGGATTTCCAAGAGTGGAATTATTGAGTCCTTGGTAATAGAAACTCAAAAAAGCACATTTTAGGATATCAGTGGTCCACTGTTTGCAAGTGTGTGTGTGTTTGTGTAAGCTGGGATCTTGCTTTGGGAGCACATAAATCTAACTTTTTCAGCTGGATTCCACGATAGAGTGATAATGTCTCACTCCTGCCTCTTGGACAACTGGGCCTGGGTTCAGTCTGTGACAGTGAGTCTAGCTCTAGGAGATGCCTAGTGACATTGCCGTGAGGATGCACCCATTCCCAACCTGGCATTTTTGTCCTTCCAAGGCAGTGACCTTGATCATCAGCATCATCCCTGACAAAGTGGGCCATGGCATGTGCTCACCCCTCTGGTCCTTTATGCCAACAGTGCTGGTTTATGGAAATAGATGGGTGCTGATTTTAGCTGTTTTGATGGGGCATGTTAGAAAGTAACAGTGACTGAGTCACTGTCATTTGACTTCTGTCCCTTCATTTTTCATACCAGTCAGAAAGCAAAAATGGGACAAAGATTTGGGTGGTTTTTCTGGTGCACCTTTTTAATTTTTTTAAAAAGATTTATTTATTTATTTTTAGAGAGAACGAGCAGGAGGGGCACAGGGAGCAAAAGGTTTTGTTTGTTTTTTTATTTTTTATTTTTTGTTTTTAAAAAGATTTTATTTATTTATCTGACAGAGAGATACAGAGAGAACACAAGTAGACAGAGCAGCAAACAGAGGGAGAGGGAGAAGCAGGCTGTCTGCTAAGCTGGAAGCCCCATGAAAGGCTTAATCTCAAGAACCTCAGATAATGACCTGAGCTGAAACCAAGAGTCAGAAGCCGAACCAACTAAACCACGAAGGCACACTTTTTGGGTAAATTTTATTTTAGTAATCTTTACCCCCAAGGTGAGACTCAAACTCATGACCCCAAGATCAAGAGTCACATGCCCTAGGGTCACCTGGATGGCTCACTCAGTTGGGCATTGGATTCTTGGTTTTGGCTTGGCTTGAGGCGGTGGCCTCAAGCCCCGAGTTGGGCACCATGCTGAGCACGGAGTCTGCTTGAGGATTCTCTCTCTCCCTCTCCCTCTGCTCTCTCCCCTCGCTTCTGCACATGTGTGCACACACTCTCTCTCTCTCTCAAATAAAATAATTAAATCTTAAAAAAAAAAAAGAAAAGAAAAAGAGCTGCACCATCTTCCAACTGAAGCAGCCAGGCCCCCCGGTGCACTTTTTCCTAAGTGTACAATTTTAGTAGTTTTAAACAGCAACTATCACCACCATCGATTTTATAGCATTTTTATCACCTTAAAAAAAAAAAAAAACCTTGGGACGCCTGGGTGGCTCAGTGGGTTAAGCCGCTGCCTTCAGCTCAGGTCATGATCCCAGGGTCCTGGGATCGAGTCCCACATCGGGCTCCTTGCTCAGTGGGGAGCCTGCTTCTCTCTCTGCCTCTGCCTGCCTCTCTGCCTGCTTGTGTTCTCCCACTCTCTCTCTCTCTAACAAATAAATAAATAAAATCTTTAAAAAAAAAAAAACAAAAACCTTGACTAAATAGCAGTCACTTCCAACTGTCCATAAACTTCTCCCTCTGCCCAGCCACCCAGATAATCACTAATCTAGAGATGAGTCTCTAGAGATTTGCCCATCCTGGACATTTTATAGAAATGGAATCATTCAGTATGTGACCTGCTGTGACCTGAACTCTCACTCAGCCTCGTGTCTTCAAGGCTCCTTTGTGCTGCAGCGTGCCCGTATTTCACTCTTTTATGGCAGAACAGTATTCTGTTGTGTGGATGTATGGCTAGACCATCTTTTGCTTACTCACTCATCTGTTGATGGACATTTGGGGTGTTTCCAGTTTTTGGTTATTACGAATAATTCCTACTATGAATATTCGTGTGCAAGTTTATGTGTGGAGACGTTGCATTTCTCAAGTACCTAGGAATATAGTTGCGGGTGGTATGGGAAGTCTGCTTTTCATTTTTTGAGGAACCGCCAGACCGTTTGCCAAAGATGCTGCCCCATTTTACATCCCCACCTGCAGTGTATGAAGATCCATTTTTTTCCACCTCTTCACCAACACTTGTCTGTCCTTCTTATTCTACCCATCCTAGTGGGGGTGGGGTGATGTCTCACTGTCATTTTGATTTGCATTTCCCTCACTGTTACGGGTGTTGAACATCTTTTGTTGTTTATTGGCCATCTGTGTATCTTCTTTGAAGAAATGTCTTAACTCAGATCCTTTGCCCACTTTTTTAATTGGTCTATTCATCCCCTTATTAGTGAGTTGTAAGAATTCTTTGCATATCCTGGTTGTAAGTCTCTTACCGGGTAAATGATTTACAGATATTTCCTCCTAGTTTGTGGGTTGTCTTCACCGGTCCCTCTTTTTCAGTCTCCACATAAAAGAAGCTGTAGCATTTGGAAATTTACTTTTGGTCTTTTTCCAGCCCTAGTTTTCTGTTGTGTGTGCGCGCAGGTGCACGCACACGCTTGTGTGTGCATGTGGACGCAGGCGCATGTGCCTTAAATCCAAACATTCCGCAGCATTATTTATTTATTTATTTGAGAGCGAGAGAGTGAGAGACCGAGTGATGGAGTGAGCGTGAGCATGAGTAGAGGGGAGGGCAGAGGGAAAGAGAGATGCAGACTCCCCACTGAGCACGGAGCCCGATGCAGGGCTTGATCCAGGACCCTGAGATCATGACCTGAGTCCAAGTCAGCCGGTTAACCGACTGAGCCACCCAGGTGTCCTTCAGCAGCATTTCATTTTATTTTTAAATTTGTTTTTTAAGAAAAGAAATCCCAATAACAAAAGTGGAGAGCCAGAGCCAAAGCAGACCATTTGTTTGCTGATCTGATTCTCACAGTCAGTGAAACTGAACCAACACCAAAAATGACAGTTTCTTTTCTCTCTCCTGTGCCCCCAGTCTTCCTACCTAAACAGAGATCTCCAGAGACGGAAGAATGCAAAGAAGCAGCAATGAATCAACTACATCTTGGCACACTCATCTCACAAATAACACGATCCCTCAGCTGGGAGGGTGAGTCTATCTGTTGAACCTGTGAAATCCACTGCAGAAATGTCTTAATGGAAAAAAATAATAGACATTTTCAGGAAATTAGCTCCACGTTGACAGGAAAGAAGACTATTCCATGTGTTGGGCAAATGGTCCTTTCTGAAGAAAAGTGCTGGTTCTTTCCCTAATGACACTTACACGCAGGTTGTCTTAAAGCCCTGTCTGTCTTCCAGAGGCCCCCGCCATGTAACGGAGTAGTATCAGGAGAAAGATGGATCTCGAAGGTCCGTCCCTTTCTTTCCTGGCTGCACACATGTCTACCACCCAACCCTCAAGTACAAGCAAGTCTCACTTCTCTCCAGCAGCCCGTGCTGGTCACCTTGTTCTCTGACTGCCCCTGGGGCCTTCTGTCCGCCCCCCCCCCCCCCCCCCCCCACTCGGACTTCCTTCTCTACTTCCTGAGACTGTTTTCTTTGTGAACATCTTGTCTCCCCCATCTTCCCTCAAGTTTCTAAGGCCGGAGGCTCTTGTTCCTTATATACGAAGAAGGGATTCTATAAATGTCTGTTGAAGTGAGGGATACTGTGACCTGTAAGGGTGGGAAACATTGCCGGGCCGGCTCCCACCGTCTCATATGGCTGTGCTTCCCCGTGGTTCCCAGGGTTACTGGCAGAAGAGGGGAACAGCAGGCCTGGGGGCCGCTGCTTCTGTCAAGGCACTATTTGGCTCTTCCTCTTTGCATCTTCCCCTCCTGTGTCTCTGCTGTTCGTGCCCTTTAAGTTGTTTTATTTTTTATTTTTTTGGAATTTCTGTCCTTCCCACCAAATGACAAGAAGAAAAATGACGGTCACGGAACAGTGATTTGTTTGGTTGGTTCTCGTCTTTCTTTTTTCTTTTCTTGTTTGCACTTTGTCCAACGTGATCACGTGAGAGTTGTGGATGGTGGAAGAAACTCGGGAGAGGTCATGCGGCTGCATAGATACCTTTACAATGAAGAAATGGAAGTTCAGTAAAGTGCCCCAAATAGCACAGCTAGTGAGTGGCAGGGTCAAGGTTAGCACCTGGGTCTCCGCACTCTTTGTCCAGTGCTTTTGCCCCTGTCCCTGGGGTGGGATTTTTATGCATATGATGTCTGGTTCATAAGGAAAGGATATTTGGTAAATATCATTATCATTACCGCAGTCAGCAATATCTTCAAACCTACATAGGTCTCCGTTAGATCTGGGCTGATTCAGAGGTCCAAAAATCTCGGACTCAAATTCAGCAATAGACAGAAAGAAAATAATGCATTGCTCTGACAGTTTTCCTAAAACTCATCAAGGCAGTTTCCTAAAACCCTACAGCCTTCCAGCCTGTAAAAGTGTTGGCTTATTCTTGCAGATGATTAAACTCCAAATCCAAGGCAGAACCAGAATTTAGGAGCTGAAAATTCAGAAATGCGCCTGGAGGTCAAGAGGCTTCTCCTAGCCTCAGCCTCTCCATGGCTCAGCCTTCCCACAAGCAGCTTTGAGTCAGGCTGTCCAGGGCAACTAAGTCACGTTATCTGTCGGGAGAGTTCCAGATTTAGCAAGAAATAATGCTGTAGGAAAAGGCTCCATGAAATGGATCCATGTCATGGGATTACATGAAATGTATCTGTGTGAGAATCAGCTGATTTTATGGAGGCGAAGAAGGGGAACATTGTGGTCTGGGAAATTCTTATCATCCTGCTTTGAGAACCTTCCAATGAAAACAGACACAGATAGGGCCACCTTCCAGCAGAAGCCCTAGGATTAGCTTCTTTTACTCTCATAGACAGTGGAAGCAGCATTCTCTGGGAACCCTTTCTTTTAGTATAAAAATCCTGCTTAAGGGATGCAGCAATGCTAGAAGAATTAACAGGAGAAAAAAACCGGAACCCAGACATGGAGATAAAAGGCGGAGCACAATGTTGTGGTTTGATGTGTTCTGAGAAGTACTGTGATCTGACTAGATTTTTACTTCTGTCATCCTCATGATGGCCGAGGCCGTTGACTGCAGTAAAGTCGGCTGGGGTGCCAGCTGAAGCCGCTCCCAGGACAGTGGAACCCAGAGCCGGAGAAGGAATGTTGTTCGGAATCATGCGACATGCTGGGTGTTGGGGAGGTGGCCAGTGTGGGGACCCTGGGAGCCTGCAGCCCAAAATCTTCTAGAACCTCCTAGCTCATCAGTACACTCCGGGGGGTGGGGGGCACGGCCCATCCCCAGAACGATGCGACACCCATTCAATCCTGTCTCCTGCGGTTCCTATCTTATAGCCCTGAGAGGGCCCATGGTGGAAACGTCAGGGCTTGTGTGTCTCTAGGGTAACCTTTTCTGATGTTGCAAAGAAGGAAATCATGGGGCTCCAGAGGCTCATTGAGATACTGAGGAGCTGGAGGCCATTTGTTCCCTAAATTCTCATGGAACATCTGTTGGACGACCGGCTCTGTGTGAGAGGCTGCTGGGGGGGCAGACGATGGGACCCCAGTCCTCCAGGAAATTCCTGCCCGCCACTGGGAGGGAGAGTTTACAAGGGTTGACAAATGTCAGTACGCCCGTGCTCGCTCTGGGCTTCTCCGGTCCCCTCCCATTAATAGGGCCACCCACAGAACACAAGCTGAGGTAGGAAAGGCAATCCGGTGGCTTTGTTTCGTCCATGGTTTGTACCATGGAAAGATCCTGGCTTGCCTCCGGTTGAACCGTGGGGATCTGTCTTCTTGCCTGATCGGCCAGAAAGCATCGAATGCATAGAAGGAGAGAGCGAGCAAGGGAACGAGGGAGCGAGAGCAGGCGCGAGAGCGTTTACACAGATGTCCAGACAGTCCAGTGTGCTTGGCCTTGAGGTTTAATTAGGGAGATCTGTCATCTCACCCCCAGACAGGCTGGAGCAGCGGTGTCAGCCCGGCTGCCCACGAGAAGCCCCGGGCAGCTCCTCAGACGTGCAGATGCCCAAGTCCCAACACAGAGGAATTAAATCTGAATCTTTGGGGGTGGTTCGCAGACATCAGGATTTATTAGCATTTCCCCTGCTGAACAGTCATCAGACGACTGAGGATTTCTGCCAGAGGATTCAGGAGGACCAGATTTGATTTGATTTGATTTTTTAAAGAAGATTTAATGGACAGGGGAGTGGGGGGTGGCGCAGAGCACAGCGACATCCCACGAGGCGATGTCGTATTGGGACGTCTGGGACAAGAGGATGGCTTTAGGGAAAGAGTGAGAAGAGATGACTTTCCCACAGCCTGGCAGCTCAAGGTGGGGATAGAATAGCAGGACGGGGGTAGGATAGGCTCAGAGGCAGGAAAGAAAGAAATTCCTATGTGGGCCTCCATCTTGCCATCATCCATCGTACGCCATTAAGAAACAAGACAAAACAGGGGGCCCTAGGCCTATTTCCTATTTCCTCCTAGGGCGGGGTTGGGGGAGGGTTTGGGACACTTCTTCCACAGGTGACTAAGATAGAAGCCTGGTCTTTTAGGAAATTGCGGTCTCAATGGGGGCTCAGAATGGCGCTCTGTTACCACCATGTTTTCCTTTTCAAAGGGCTTTTTCCTGAAGCAGATTGTTGAATCTTCGATAACCCGACACAAGACGAGCCCAGAGAGAGGAATGAAAGCATCTCACTCCACGTCAGCAGCCAGAGCAGCGCGCCTGAGGCCTCAAGCTGGCAAGAACACTCGACGGCTGTAGATCATTTTGCCATTTATTAGCGTCGATGGTCTTCATAAAAGCTTTGTGAGGTGGACGAGAGGAGACAGGCAATATGACTCCCACTTTTCTTGACTCCAAGGGTCAAGTGAGTGACCTGCAATGAGGAGGTAACGACTTGCTCTAGAAGCCACATCTTCCTACTCTTCCTTTCATCTTTCTCCATATTTCTTTCCTTCTGGCTGAACGCCACCTTGTCACAAATGTCTCCACGCCATACCATTTAGAGAGCAGAGAAAGCTAGTCCTGGAATAACTCAATTTGAGGAGAATGTCTTGGGCCCCGGTTTAGTCTCTTAGCAACCACATATATTTAGTGGTGACTACTTCTCTGCCCATAGAGCATAGCCAACATGGACTTGGTTTCATATGTATCCCTTGAGCTGGATCATAATTTAACTACAGCTTTGGTTTCAAAACTCTAATGATCCCTTCATACTCAGAATCTTCTTTTTCACC
The DNA here is from genome assembly GCF_022355385.1 of Mustela nigripes. Taxonomy (NCBI): domain Eukaryota; kingdom Metazoa; phylum Chordata; class Mammalia; order Carnivora; family Mustelidae; genus Mustela; species Mustela nigripes. Next base: position 114,155,983 of record NC_081575.1, on the reverse strand, counting down.
CTCTGTCCTCTGCCTATGATGGATGAAATCCTGACACTTTCTCATTTTAGAGAGAGACTTTCCTTAAGAGGATGATGCCAATGAAAGCTATTACTTCCCCTTGAAGGTGGTTTATGACTTCAGTAAACTTAAGGGAATTTATCTAGGTGCAACCTTTTGGGGGAGCAGTCTGCCAGGGAGACTCAAAAACCTAAAACACCTCCTCTGACTTGTCAGTTCCACTTCTGGACTCTGTCCTATGGGAAGCAAATCGAAAATGATTTTCGAAAATTGATGCGTACACATCGGCATCAATGCATTATTTAGCGGACTGGCTGAGTTCAATTTTATACAGTCAAAAAATAGAATATTATGCTTTCATTAGAATCAATCATTCTTTTCGTGGTGGAATACTAATTATATTAGTTAAGAAAGCAAGCAGAATACGTACATGTGGATTATGAACCCAGCTGCGTGAAACCACGGGGAGGAGAGAGAAACGCACCAAAGTGTCAACAATGGTTCTATCTGGGAGGCGCCATATTGGTAAATTTTCTCTCTTGTGCATATTTTTCTGTTTCTCTCAGGTTTCCAGCAGCAAGTGTGTGCTGTTCTTATGATCAGTAGAGGAAATGAGCTTTGGAAGGCTCTGCTTCTGTGTCAGTGGAGGGTTTTCACACGCGTCTGCTTTGGAGAGCTCTAAGAATGTGCTCCAGGGAACGAAGTGGGAATAGCGGAATCTTTCTGGCACTGGCCTCCCCGCTTCTCCCCTTGATTCCCTACAGCTCGTTCTCCGCACAGCAGCCAGAGGGATGCTCTTAAAATGTAAGAACAAAATAAATAAATAAATAAATAAAATAAAATAAAATGTAAGAACAAATTTCACTCCTTCAGTCAATATTCTCTAGAGGTTTTCCATCTCATTAAGGTGGTGTCTGTACCAGCTGACAAAGCCCCATGGGATCCGCTGCCTCCTCCCCACCACCCGTGCTCCCCACCTCCACCTCCTCCAGCCACACTGCCTTCCTTGCTGTCTGTCCCTTCAAGAGGCCAGGAAAACTCCTGGAATGTTCCCTCTGCCTGCAAGGCTCTTCTCTCAAACACCAGCATAGCCGCCCCCCCCCCGCCCCCATCCGCACACCTTCCCTAAATGTCACCTACTCAGTGAGCCTTCCCATCCACCCAGTTCAGATCCTAGATAGCCGTTCTACACTCCCGATCCCTCTTACCGGATTCATTTTTCTTTTGTCTGGAGGACACATCATCTTTTAATATACTACACAGCTCACTTAGTCATCACAGTCTTTAAGCTGTCATTGGCAAGGCAAGAGATAGAGCTCTCCCAGCTCACTGGCACTGTGATAATGTGCAAATCACCTTTTGTGCCTTTCTTTGCCTCTTCCAAAAAAAAAAAATTTTTTTTTTGGCAGAGAAATGAGCACCCTGTTTAGTCTCCCATTTGTCTATTTGTGTACTACAACTGGACATGTAAAGCTACATCACATGGGCCATTGTATATGATTTAGGTCTCTTTGAGTCATTGTCAAGTACATTTCCAAAATGGCCCTAATATAAGGATATACTTAATTTCATTGAAATTTAGGGGCGCCTGGGTGGCCTGGTCATTAAGCATCTGCCTTAAGCTCAGGTCATGGTTCCAGGGTCCTGGGATCGAGCCCCATGTTGGGATCCTGCTTGGTGGTAAGCCTGCTTCTCCTTCTCCTGCGCTCCCTGCTTGTGTTCCCTTTCTCACTGTCTCTCTATCAAATAAATAAATATATAAAATCTTTAAAGAAAAAAAAAAAAAAGAAGAAATGTGTATGTATTTGGTTTTTTGAAGGGGTAGTGTGCATATCTGGCTCAATCATCCAAAGATGGAAAAAGGTAGATGGTGAAAAATTTCATTTATATCCCTGTCTCCTAGTTCTTCAGTGCCCCTCGCTAGTGATAATTATTGTTAGCCAGTTTCTTGTATATCCTTATAGAGATATTTTATCCCTACTAGAGTAAATTCATACCTAATATATAGCTCCCTTTACTGCCTGATAGCAGCCTACTGTATACACCATTCTCTACCTTGCTTTTATGCCTACTGTATCTAGAAGGTCTTTCTGTAGCAGTACATAAAGATTCTCCTTATTCTTTTGTAGTGGCCTATTAGTCCATTGTGTGTAAGCACCAAAACATTTTGTAAAGAACTTATTTTTAAAGATTTTATTTTTAGGGGCAGCTAGGTGGCTCAGTGGGTTAAAGCCTCTGCCTTCAGCTCAGGTCATGATCTCAGGGTCCTGGGATCGATCCCCGCATCGGGCTCTCTGCTCAGCGGAGAGCTTGCTTTCCTCTTTCTCTCTCTGTCTGCCTGTCCGCCTACTTGTGATCTCTATCTGTCAAATAAATAAATAAAATCTTTTAAAAAATACATAAAGATTTTCTTTTTAAATCCTCTCTATACTCAACCTGGGGCTCCAAATTACAACCCCGAGATCGAGAGTCCCATGCGGAGCCAGCCAGGCACCCCCTGCATGTGTCCGAATTCACTTACCCGTCCCATGCTGGGAGATATCTGGATGCCTACATGGTACTTGCGTACAAGTCAGTTTGTACATATACCGCTTCATCTGTATCTAGGGGTAGATCAGTTTGTCGCTTTGTGCTTTTATAGTACTACTGCTTATTAGATGTATCTTATTAGATGTAGATATGAGGACACAGGGTTAACAAGGCATCGTTCTCTGGGTCACCTGGCTGGCTTGTTTGGTACAGCATGCCGAACGCTGGGGTTGTGAGTTCGAGCTCCACTTTGGGTGTGGAAATTACTTTAAAAAAAAAAAAAAAGGTGCCATCTTCCATAAAGTAATGTGAGATTTCAATGTCCTTCGAATCAAAATACCTATAGGATCAAGTCCTGGAACTGTCAGTCAGCTTATGACACACCTTGCTCAGAGAAACAGCCCAAATCTCACTTTGCCCACAAGGCCCTCTGTGATTCCTCCTGTTACTTCTCTGACCTCATTTCCTCCTTTCTCTCTCTCTCTCATTCGCTTTGTCCTAGGCACACTGGCCTCCTACCTCAGGGCCTTTGCATGAGCTGATCCTGCTTGTTGGTGTGGTTTGTTTTCTCGCCTCCCCCGCCATGTTCTCAATGAGGCCTGTCTTGATCACCTGGTTTAGGACTCCCCCACCTCCTATCTTCCTTCCCTATTTTGTCTTCCTCCATCGCCTTTGACTGATCTGGACGCTGTGTGCATTTGCTTTTTCATGGAGTTAGAACATAAGTACCAGGTGAGCAGAGGTTTTCCCTGTTCTGTCCACGGTTGTCTCCCTAAGGCCTAGACCAGTAGTTGCCCAGTCAACATTTATTGATTTAAATAAGCATGTGAGGATAGGGGGAACTCTGGGGGGGGGGGGGGGGGACAATTAATGGGTTGGGGTAGTTATTAGCTTTACTAAATAGTAGAATTTGTTATAAAGCAAAAAATAAAGCAGTTTGGTTCCTGGACCAAGAATAAATTGAACAGAACAGAAGAGAGTATTCAAAAATAGACCCAAATCCATATGCGAGTCGGAAATTTGAAGAAAGTCACATATGAAATCAAAACAAGAAAAGATGGATTATTCAATAAATGGGTTTGGAATGCCTCTCTAGTCACTTGGAGAAAATAGGATGAAAATTCTGTGTCTCCTTTCACACCAGAGGATCAAAGATACACATGGAAAAAATAAATCCCTCCAAAATCCAACACTAAAATTGGGGCAATTAATTTGTAATCAGAGGACCACTTTTCTACACAGGACACAAGATGAAGACGAGATGTAGGAAAAGATTTATAAATTTCACAAAACCTGAAAAAGCTTCGGCAGGGAAAATTACCATTACTAGTGTCAAAAGACAACACATACTAGTGAAAGCTTTTCAACATACCTGGCTGATGACTAATTTCCTAAAGTTGCAAAAAGCTCTTATAAACCAAATGAGAGAAAGATAAAGAACCTGACAGAAAAATGGGAAAGGACATGAATAAGCAGTTCTCAGAACAAGAAATCCCAGGGTCAATCAATAGTGACAAAGGGCCGACTTTCATTTATACCTTTACAAAGGCAGATTAAAATATCAAGAAAATACATTTTTCCACATCGGATTGGCAATGACTCAACAATTTGTTAATAGCTCTACTGGCAAAGAAGAGAAATGGGCGTTCTCACCTGCTGCTGGGGGCGGGCAGTTTCCGGTCCTCTCTTGGCAGAGCACTTTGGCCAAGATCTCTCAAAATAAAAGCGGGGCAGTGCTCTCCGACCCAGCAAGTCCACATCTAGGAACCTGTACCACAGAGACAAGGAGAAAAGATCAAGGATGTACACCGTGACATTGTTTGCATGAGAAAGTAAAACCTGGGGGGCGTCTGGGTGGCTCAGTCAGTTGAGCTTCCAACTCTTGAGTTTAGCTCAAGTTATGATCTCAGGGTTGTGAGATCGAGCCCTACATTGGGCTCTGGGCTGGGTATGAACCCTGCTTAGGGTTCTCTCTCTCTCTCTCCCTTTCCCCCTGCTGAACCCCTGCACTGCATGTCCACTCTCTCTGTAAAAAATAAAATAAAATAAAAACAATTCAAAAATAAAAACAGGATTATCCAATAATAAGGAAAACCAATTAAATATAGAAATGTTTTATTTATTTTTTTAAAAAAGATTTTATTTATTTATTTGACAGACAGATCACAAGTAGGCAGAGAGGCAGGTAGAGAGAGAGAGGGAAGCAGGCTCCCTGGTGAGCAGAGAGCCTGAGGTGGGGCTCGATCCCAGGACCCTGAGATCATGCCCCGAGCTGAAGGCAGAGGCTTAACGCACTGAGCCACCCAGGTGCCCCAGAAATGTTTTATTTTAGAGAGAGAGTGGGCATGCGCACGAGCAGGAGGCGGGCAGGGCGGAGGGAGAGAGAGACAATCTTAAGGGGCTGGATCTTATGACCCTGAGATCATGACCTCAGCCGCAATGGAATTAGGGGTTTAACTGACTGAGCTGCTCAGGGGCCCCCAAAACACCAGTTAAACAAACTGTTCCACATCCATACAGTGGAACACTCTATAGCCATTTAATAAATGACTTGGGATCTTACATGTGATTATGTGATACAAGATGCAGTACATGCATACCACACGTGTAGTGTATTTCTATTTGTGACAGAATGGATACCCATGTATATTATTGTATCTGTATAAAAAGCATTCTGAATAGATCCATAATGTAGCAGATGGTGGGACTCAGGTCTGTGTTGGGGGAGAGAAAATTTTGCTTCTCATTTTGTAGCCCCTGTCCGGTCCTCATTTCTTGCAATGCGTCACATGTATTGTAACAAAATAAATAAATTAATAAATAAGTTAAATTTTACTCTAAAAATTGTCCTCATTCTAAAGACTGAGGTTCAGCTATAGATTGAACTATGGGTTGAAGGCAGCTTACTCCGCATCCCTGTTATCTTTGTTATAGCCATGGCAAGAAGAGCTTTGGCGAGGCTGGAGGCTAAAATTAGACGAGAATCTGTGGAATTAAGATGTGACTAGGTTTGCGCTCCCCACCTAGGACTACAAGGTGACCCAGGAAGAGTTCGTGAATCCCTCTGCCCCAGTTACTAAGTGGTATATAAAGCAAATCCCAAACAACACTGGCTTCGAAGAGACAGGGCGGTCTGTTCTCTCCGACAAAAGGTAACTCGAGTTGTGCGCTCCGTGGAAACCATGAGATAATAAATTTGTGTTTAAGCTGCTAAATCAGTTTGTGGCAGCTGGTTAGTTACACGGCTCTTGGGAGCCAATACAGAGGATGGTAGAGCTTGATTCTTCTAGATCGGGGCTCAGCCAACTATGGCTTGGCTCACACGCCAATTCCAGCCCATGGCCGCACTTTGTAAGTGAAAGGTTTTATTGGCACATAGCCACACTGATCGCTTTCCATAGCATCTTTGTGCCTCTGTCTGCTTTTGTGCTGGAGAGCTGGAGTTGAGTAGTTGCTATGCCTAAAATATTCAGTCTGGTTCTTTATGGAAAAGGGGTGCTGACACCCTCTCCTCCACCCCACCCCTCCCCACAAGGAGATCTTGAGAAAACCACCTGAGATCCAGCGGTTTACTTGGGTGGTGACCCCTGGCAAGCACCAGGAAGTGGGGGAGGTGAGACCGGGCAGGAAGGCGAGCACTAAAGAGCGTGTTCTCCAGCCGGCTGGCCTGTGGGTGACGGAGGCTTCATCCCACCAGACAGCTCTGGGAAGGGACACAGAGCTCGCGCCTCGGTTATCCATGTGACAGGCAAGGGAGCTGGAGTGTTTACCAAGTCCATCCTTCGTTGGTTGCTGGCTGCCCCTCCTGTAGCTTGGGAGAAAACCCTTGGGCAAGAAGCTGTGAATACAGGCAGTTGGAAATCAGCCTTAAGTGGTTAAGTCCCAGCAGGTAGAGGCAGGGCAGAAACAGGGTCGGCGGCAAGAGGGAAAAGTGCCGGTGTAAGAGTCCAGCTTCTCTCCACGCCCCACCCCACTAATCCCCTCTCCCCGCAGAGGAAGGGGACCGGGAGGAAAGGTCCATGTCATTGGTGAACTTGGAAGAAGGAGGTAATAAGCGTGCTCGGCTCAGGCTTTCTTGAGTTGTTTCTTTTCCAGATTTGTCTGCCCACGGAGGGTCCATTCTGGTTTGCTCTCCACCGTGAGAGAAGCTTATGGGGTGGGCACTGCCCCAGAAGTAGCAGAGCCCACAGTTAAGTTCAAGTCGGCAAGAGTGTATGGAAAAGTTCATTGTCCCCTGGATTTAAGGGTCTAGTCTTTAATCATCTCATCAGGAACAAAGTTGAATGTTTCTACCTCCATTTGTGGGACTCGTGAATTTATTTCTCAGATGATCTTAAACTTGGGTGGAAGGAGGGTTGCAATTTGTTTTCAAAGATTTTATTGTTTTTAAGTAATTTCTGCACCCAACCTGGGGCTTGAACCAACAACCCTGAGATCAAGAGGCCCACACTCCTCCGAATGAGTCTTGGGGGGAAGGTTGCAGTGCCCAGTTTGTGGAATGGGTGTCTTGTGGTTATATTTACTCAGTGGGTTGGTTTCCTTATACGAAACAGGTCTAAGAAGAAGAGAGATAGAATGTTGTATCAGAAATCTGGTTTCTGAACTAACACACAAAACTATTTTGCTGGGAAGATGACAGCAAAGTGCTATGCACTGAAAATGCTCTTGATAGCTTCACACTCCTTTCCTCATAACTTGGGCAACAATGGACTTTTGTTACCTGAACAGACACATTATATTCTACAACAGAAATGACAAATGTGCATGTCCACCATGGAGAGAGACTTGCCCAGGGACTGCCATTTACCCTAGAGAGAGTGGAAGGGGCCACAGACAAGAGAATACTAATGCCTTTTATGGATTCTTTTTAGAAACTTGATTCTTGCTTGGTTATAATGAGATTCTCTGCTCCTTGTGTTGTATCTGTGTGTAATAACTTCTATTTCCAGTATACCTTTTTTTTTTTTTTTTTTTTTTAAAGGTAGAAACAGGGGTGCCTGGGTGGCTCAGAGGGTTAAGCCTCCGCCTTCAGCTCAGGTCATGGTCTCAGGGTCCTGGGATGGAGCCCCACATCGGGCTCTCTGCTCAGCGGGGAGTCTGCTTCCCCCTGTCTCTGCCTACTGTTCTGCTTACTTGTGATTTCTCCCTCTGTTGGATAAATAAATAAAATCTTTAAAAAAATAAAAAATAAAAATAAAGTAAAATAAAAAGGTAGAAACATCTCATGAAATGGGGCCCTAACAGGAAATAGAAAGAAAAATGATACATGCAGGGAAAGAGAAAAGTCAAAGTGAGTTATTATCAATGTGATTGACGCGGGGGGCAGAGGATGTGAGTCAATAATGGGAGGAAGTCACCGTGGCTGTCCTCCGTCTCGAATAGCCCAGATCCTGACCGTCCTGACGTGGGGCTTTCTCACAGTATGGCGGCTGGCTACGTGGATCAAACAGGATTAGGTAAGAAGACTCTAAATCACAGTAGTTCAAGAAGATAGAAATTTTCTTCTCTCATGTAAAAGGCAGGATAGGGTGGTCTGGAGCGGGTACAGCTGTTTTGTGCTTAATGAAGTCCTCAACGATTCAGGCTCCTTTCGTCTCACTGCCCCCCAGTCCCCAGGGTGTGACCTTCAATCTACGTATGAGATGAAGACCAGGACTCTAGCCACCACGTGAAAATTCTGGGCAGCAGGAGAGGAAAGACACGAAGAAACCTTCACCTGGGTATGTGCCAGCTGTCTTTTAAAGGAGGTGACTGTCAGCAGCCATGGAACCCTTTTGTTCATACCTCATTAGCCGGAACGGAGTCACAGCCGCACCTAACTGCAAGGGAGGCTGGGAAATGTAGTCTTTCTATATGTCCAGCTAAAAATCAGGGTTTCTACTACTGTGAGAGAAGGGACTTTGGATATTGGGGAACAGCTGACAGTCTCTGCCACAGTGAGCTAGAAACCAATCACTGGGATTGTCCTCCATGTGCTGGTGCTGGTCCCGAAGGCTGGTCCCTAGGACGGGTGCCAACCTCCAAAAAAGTACTCACTGGGCTCTGTTGAAATGTAAACAAATCTGTGTGATGTGGTTGATTTCTTATTAGTTATTTTTTAAGGGACTACCCATGGGAATGTCTGTGGAGCTCCCTAAGACCCTGTCCACTTCTGCCACCCTAGGACACAGAGGGAACATTCTTTTATGCCCACGTCTGGCTGCCTGAGACGCCTCTGCCTCCGACCATGGGCCGTATTTTTTCTAGAGTCTTGCTCCTGCCATGGGATTCCACCCAGGAGGTGAGACACAGTCTCCTCTAGGATCCTTAGGGGGGGTCTGCATTAATTAGAAAGCTTTTGGCTGCAAGGCAGACGGCCTAAAAGTATGGATTGAATCATCTCATATGACAAGAAGGTTGGACTTAGAGAGGCTACTTCCTTGCCATTCTCTTGGCTTCCTGCCCTTAGTCATAAAATACTTGCCATGGTGCTAAGAGTCACATTCTCTCATGACCCCCTCCAAAGCAGGAAGGAATTTACTTTCTCTCAAGGAGGAAGAAATCTTTCTGGAACGCTCCTCCTCAGCAGCAACCTGGGGAGAACTGGGTCACGTGGCACCTCCTCGCCGACACACTGGCAAAGGGCAAGATAACCGTGGCTGATTTAGAACAATCATGATTCATTCCCTGGAGCTCAGCATGTTGTCATCCGATGGCTGATGTCAGGGTTCAGGACAACCTGTGGTGTCTGCCACAGCTTCTTTCTGTCCTCTCTTGCTTCAGGCTTTTCTGGAGGAGGGCTTATAAAACCCAGAAATGTATCTGCGTGGGGAACCACCCATCTGACCACTGTTCCTCCCGGGGAATCATCACCTGGTGGGGAGGAATGGCCGAGAGAGTGTGACAACGCACTGTTGAAATTGACCTCCTGTTCTCCAGTCTCTACGCCATTTGCATCTCTGAGTTCCACTTACTTCCCTGGAGTGTGAGGCGTCGGGGAACTCAGAAGTCCAAAGAGGACTCTTATTTTCCCTATTTCTGGATCTCATCTCTTCCCAGAGTTAATGAAAGACCGGCCAGAGTTAATGCATGACTGTTACAGGGGAGGGTACTTTCTGGTCCCTTTCACCTGTAACCCCAGGTAGACAGCAGCTCCGTGAGGCCAGAAGCTTGCTTTGGTACCCCAGCACCTGCCAGCACCTGCCAGTGAGCGCTCAAGCGGTCCTAATGGAAAGGAGAAAAGGCGTCTCCTTTGAGCAGGAAAGGAAGCTGTCAAGTAAGTCGGCAGGTTTGAATACGCACAAGTCAAGAGAGATGACATTTCAGCTCACCAAAGAGTATTATCTGAGTCACTACAGGGTTGATCAATCATGTCTACTTCACAGAAAGGGCGTGGAAAGAGGCTGTAATGGTGGGAAATGTTCAAGATGGGAGGGACTGTCCCCAGTGCTATGATGCCACCGGATACAGGGGAGAACTTGGTTCCAGAATCCTTTGAATTCATGCAAATTGGTCGACTCCGAGGAAGAGCAGCTTGAGAGTTAAAGCTCACCTACGGAAGAGCCTTCTTAACACAGGGGATTAGGAAGCTATTGTCTATATTCGGTAGAAACTTAGAAACACATTACATTAATTCAAAGCGTACAACATAGTGATTCAAAGACTCTATATGTTACCCCGTGCTCACCACAAGTGTCCCTACCATCTGTCACCAGGCAACGCTATTATAGTATCATTGACTACATTCTCTATGCTGTACCTTTCGTTCCCGTGACTGATTCATTCTGTAACTGGGAGCCTGTGTCTCCCTCTCCCCTTCATCTGCTTCGTTCCTCCCCTCACCCCACTCCCCTCTGGCAACCAGTAGTTCATTCTCTGTATTTATGGGTCTGATTCTGCTTTTTGTCTGTTTATACATTTTTTAAAAGATTCTATTTACTTAGCAGAGAGAGAGCGACAGCGAGAGAGTGTGAGCGCAAGTGGGAAGGGCAGAGGGGGAAGCAGGCTCCTTGCTGAGCAGGAAGCCCGATGCCGGACTCGATCCCAGGACCCTGGGATTGTGACCTGAGCCGAAAGCAGAGGCTTAACCCACTGAGCCACCCAGGCCCCGTGATAACAGCTTTATTGAGATATATTCCACATACTGAACAATTTACCCACTGAAAATGTACAATTTAATGACTTTCTGTATATTCACAGGGTTGCACCACCATCGCCACGATCAATTTTTGAACATTTTCCTCATCCTGAAAGAAATCTCCTCCTCATTAACATTCCCTTTTCCTCAATCTCCTCAGCCCCTGGCAACCCCCAATCTACTTTCTGTCTCTATGGATTTACCTATTCTGGACATTTCATACAGATGGAATTATCTGATATTCAGAGACTGTATGTGGTTGTGAATTTCGTCACCCTCATAAGCAGTATCACCACAGTGAAACAGACTAAAGAAACCCATATTGGGGACGCCTGGGTGGCTCAGTTGGTTGGACGACTGCCTTCGGCTCCGGTCATGATCCCGAAGTCCCGGGATCGAGTCCCACATCGGGCTCCCAGCGCCATGGGGAGTCTGCTTCTCCCTCTGACCTTCTCCTCGCTCATGCTCTCTCTCACTGTCTCTCTCTCTCAAATAAATAAATAAAATCTTTAAAAAAAAAACCCATATTGATCATGAAATGGGCATAATCACATAAGCAGGCCACTGTCTGGTCGTATACAAAAAAGATATGGAATGATCACTAATTCCCTTAAAATACCTGTGCTATTTGGAAATGAATACAAACACGGTAAGGCTATATTTTTGGCTTAGAGTGTTATGAGTGTCATTTTCACCAAAAATGTTGTTCCTAGTTTTTTTTTTTTTTTTTTTTAATATTTATTTATTTGACACACAGAGAGAAGCAGGCAGAGGGAGAAGCAGGCTCCCCACTGAGCAGGGAGCCTGCTGTGGGACTCGATCCCAGGACCCTGGGACCATGATCTGAGCTGAAGGCAGATGCTTAACGACTGAGCCACCCAGGTGCCCCTGTTCCTGGTATTTCTTTTAATCTTTGACTTTCCTGCAAACTTACAAATTTGGGCCCTTCCATTCTCTGTGTGCTCACTTCCAAGGGAAGAGCTGAAAGGCAGAAAGCAGAGCAACGAAGAATTTCATTGACTTCTGCATTTCAAAAGCCCAGCCCCTGGGCCAGGTCTGTGTCGAGCTGTTAGGTGGGCCGTGTCCCGTGGCACTGTTGAGGCCCAGGGTGCATGGACAAGGGGTTGTGTCCCCCACCCCGGGGAAGAAGGGGTGCTTTGGTCTTAATGTGCGCCGAGATGCCCTATGGGCTGGCTGGCAGCAGCCCTCTCCTAAGCTAAGAACAGAAAGCGTCCAGATTTGGCCACAGATGGAGGAGAACACCCAAGTCAGAATCAGGCTTCACACACAGAACCTGCACACTGATGTGAGAGGGACTTGCAGAGGTGAGATCATATCCTTCCCCCTTTTAAAAACTTCTGCTTGGTTCTTGACGCTTCTGGTACAAATCTGTACTCATTTCCTCCAATGACCACGGCAAACCAAGACCGTCCGGGAGAACTGGGTGTGATGATGGAAATGTTCCGTGCAGCAGCCGCTGTGCTGGACAGCGCAGACACTGAACATCTCCTTCACTGAAGACATTTCTTTTTTTTTTTTTTTTTTATATATTTATTTATTCGACAGACAGAAATCACAAGTAGGCAGAGAGGCAGGCAGAGAGAGAGAGAGAGAGAGAGAGAGAGGAGGAAGCAGGCTCCCTGCTGAGCAGAGAGCCCGATGTGGGGCTCGATCCCAGGACCCTGGGATCATGACCTGAGCCGAAGGCAGAGGCTTTAACCCACTGAGCCACCCAGGTGCCCCACTGAAGACGTTTCTGTCAGAGAACATTGTTCCTTCAGAGACCAGCCCTGAGACAGGGTTTGGAATTTATTGGGAAGGGGCAGGGAGGGGGAAGATGAGGCAGGCAGGCAGGGAGGGCGGGCAGCCAGAAGAGAACACGTCTGCACTGGGAGCGCGGGCGGTCAGCGTAGAGCACACGGTGTTGATCTCAGAATCATCCGGGGTAATTGATCGATGTCTTTCCCCACGAGTCCCCATCAGTCATTGATTGAGAGGGGCTCTCGGGGGGGCTTCATTCTCGACCACTTACACCTGTCCGCAGCACTGTCCGAGAAGGCTCTGGGGCCAGAGGGAGACTTCAGGCCAAGTCACGGTGGGCAGTGGCCGGAGTGGCAGGTGGAACAGAGCACTTGGGGCATCAGCAGTGTGCCCCGCCCCCCTCCCTCCCCCAGACAGGATCACAATGTTTCCCACATATCCTTAGAGACAGCTTTGCATATACAAATAGGAATATACAGGATACCTGTAAATCTGTGTGTATTTCGTAGTTTTCTGTTCATACAAATGGGATGCGATCGCCCCATACTTACTCTGCCGCACTTCGCTTTTTGCACTGAATGGTATATCCTGGAGCTCTTTCGTAGGAGCTGTTGCTTTAATTTCCGGTGCTTGGCTGTCTTTATCATGAAAGAGTTCAGACTTAAAGAGAAAAAGAGCTGCAGTGGCTTGGCTCAAAGAATGCAAAGAGGTTTGTGTTCAGCTTATGGATTGAAAAGGCAAGCTGTTTGTTGAGACTGCAGAGTTTGGTTCAAGGCATTTCAGGATGGTGTGATTTTCCTGTTAAAAACAAATCGGAATTTGCTCGGTGCTCAACTCCAGAGGCCCGTGGGCTGAGTAGACAATAGAGCTTGCAATCAATAGAAGAACCTTCTGGGTTGCTGCCGGGAGCCTAAAGTAGCTGTCTTCAGGGGTATTGTTGAGGCCCTGTTCTGTCCCCAGCCCTCCTGGTGACCTGCTGTGTCACTGTGGAGGCTTCTTGACCTCCAAGGGCCTCTGTTTTCTTGTCTATCCAGTGAGAACAGTAGCACGCACCTGACTCTCTCTGGATGGCTTTGAGGCATGGACTGGGGCACGGATTGCAAACCCAAATGCCTTCGGGGCTCACCAGCCCGCTGGGAAGTCCCTGAGGTTGCTGCCGGTCGGAAGGAGGAGTGGGACTACAGCTAAAAGGGGTCAAAATCATACACAGCCCATCTCCCGGGTTGAATGAATCTTTAAAGGAATCTAGATCTTGGCCCAACCGAGCCTAGGCATGGCCTGCTTGCCACCCTTCGGCAAGAGTGTGCACCTGTACATGGGAGCTGTGGTCTCTGCCTGGAGGAGGTGGCACGAGTGTGACGTCCTCTCCCACGGCAAGGGGCCCTCGCCACACCAGTTGGGGCAAGCGAGGTCGGGCCATGGGAATGACTCTAAAATGGGAGCAGCTTTAAGCAGCGAAGGTTTACCTCTTGGTCACACGAGGTGTCGCTGGAGGCGTGACGCCGGCAGGCACAGGGCGGGAGGCTCCCCCCACATCCTCCCCTTGCAGTCCTAGGGGGCTGACCAGCCAGGGCTGCGCTGGAGCCACACGCCGGCGGGCCGGGCTGGGCAAAGGAACGGAAACTCGTGCATGGGGCTCGTGAAGGCTGCCGGCCAGACGGGTCCTGCGGCGCGGGCACCCTCCAGGGCAGTCTTCTGCTGTCTGGAAGAACTGGAAAGATCTGGGCACAACCCTGATGAGGCACATGTCCCTCGGACAGCCAGCCGAATGTGTGCGTTCCTTTCTTCTGTTTCTACAGTTTATTGGAGAAGGCTATACCTCATCTGGCTCTGTTCTTTATTCTTGGTTTTGGAAACATCCAGAGTGACATTCATCGCGTCTCCGGGATGGTTCTTCTTCCTCGTTGCCATGACACTCGATGCCTGAGCTCGTGCCAGCCGGAGCTGCGCCAGAGTGTCAACACTGTCTCCACTCCAGCTCCTGCTAGAACTGTGGGTCCTTCCTTTGGGGTCCATTCTCTGGCAAGTTTTTCTCCCGACTTGATTTTTGTACAGTTGTTTTAGGTTTACATGAAAATGCAGAGAAAGTTACAGAGATTTCCAATATTCTGCCACCCCACGTGCACAGCACCCCCCCCCCCCCACCCCGCCCTCCACGCCACTCGCTCCGGCCATACCTACGTTATAGAGGACGAGCGATCACGGACACATCATCGTCGCCCAGAGTCTGCAGTTTACCTTAGGGCTCACTCTCTGTGGTGCACATTCTGTGGCTTGGGACCCATGGATAAGCCACGTAACCATCATTAACGTGCCATGCAGAGTGTTTCATGCCCTTACAACCCGCTCTCCTCCATCAGTTCCTCTCCCCCGACCCCGATCGGCAGCCACTTATCTTGCCGTGGTCTCCACAGTTTTGTCTTTTCCAAAGTGTCAGTTGGAATCGTACAGGATGTACCTTTGGAGATTGGCTTCTTTCACTTAGTAATACGCATGTAAGGTTCCTCTGTGTCATTTCATGGCTTGAAAGCACTGTTTTTCTTCAGCACTGAGTAACGGTCCATTGTCTGGGCGGACCATGGTTTATCCACTCGCCTGCTGAAGGACACCCTGGTTGCTTCCAAGTTTTGAAAATTATGAGTAAAGCTCCTATAAACATCCATGTATAGATTTTTGTGTGGACGTAAGTTTTCAACTCCTTTGGGTAAATACCAAGAAGCATGATTATTGTATTATATGGTAAGAGTATGTTTAGCTTAGTGAGAAGCTGCCAAACTATGTTTCCAAGTGGCTGGACCACTCTGCACTCCCACGGGCAATGCATGCGAGTTCCCTGGGGCTTGTTGGTCTGGGTTTTGGCCATTGTCTAACAGACTCACAGACTCGCAGTGCTTGCTCACTATTGTTTTAATTTGCATTCCCTAATGGTAAGTGATGTGGTGCATCTTTTCATATGCTTATTTGCTATTTGTATATCTTCTTAGTTGGGGATTTTTGCATCTATGTTCATGCGGCATGTTGGTCTGTAGTTTCCTTGTACCGTCTTTGTCTCGTTTTGGTATTGGAGTAATGCTGGCTGAAAGACCCGCGGATCCCCTTACCCAAGAATTCAACACTGCCACAGGATGCAAACAGCAAGAGGTTCTTTATTGTTACGCAGGCGCCTGCGGGTGGTCAGCGCGTGCCTGCGGGTGGTCAGCAGCTCCTGCTAGCTGAGCACACCTGGCTGGGGTGGTGCAGGATTTTTATAGACAGGTACA
>NC_081575.1:114139088-114139917 GCF_022355385.1 Mustela nigripes | reverse complement strand
TAGGCAGAGAGGCAGGCAGAGAGAGAAGGGAAGCAGGCTCCCTGCTTGATCCCAGGACCCCGAGATCATGACCTGAGCCGAAGGCAGAGGCCTAACCCACTGAGCCACCCAGGTGCCCCGCTTCTGTCCTTTGAAAGAGATTGTAAACACTTGGTATGGTTTCTTCCTTAAATATTTGATAAAATACACCAATGAACCCATCTGGGCCTGCTGCTTTCTGTTTTGGAAGATTGTAATTATTGATTCAATTTCTTGAATTGATATAGGCCTATTCAGATAATCTATTTCTTCTTGGGTGAGTTTTGGAAGAGTGTGTCTTGTAAGGAATTGATCCACTGCATCTAGGTTATCAAAGTTGTAGGCACAGAGTTCTTCGAAGTATTCCTTTATTATCTTTTTAATTTCCATGGGATCTGTAGTGAATATCATTTCTGATATTAGTAATTTGTGCTACATTTTTTCTTTGTTGCATTTTAATCTACTCATTCTCTGCCTTTTGTATTTTTTATTTTAAGATTTATTTTTCTCTTTGCCAGAGAGAGAGAGACAGAGAGATCACAAGCAGGCAGAGAGGTAGGCAGAGGCAGAGAAAGAAGCAGGCTCCCGCTGAGAAAGGAGCGATCCCAGGACCCCGGGATCATGACCCAAGCCGAAGTCAGCTGTTCAACCGACTGAGCCACCCAGGCGTCCCTCTGCCTTTTGTAGCTTTAACCAAGCATTTTATATGAGTCTATTTCCTCCCCTTTCTTTCTTTCTTTTTTTTTTTTTTTAATATTTTATTTATTTCTTTGACAGGAGGGGATCACAAGTAGGCAGAGGGGCAGGCAGG
>NC_081575.1:114128970-114138988 GCF_022355385.1 Mustela nigripes | reverse complement strand
TTTTTTAAGATTTTATTGATTTCTTTGACAGAGAGAGATCACAAGTAGGCAGAGAGGCAGGCAGAGAGAGAGAGGGGAGGAAGCAGGCTGCCCGCTGAGCAGAGAGCCCGACTCGGGACTCGATCCTAGGACCCCGGGATCATGACCCGAGCCGAAGGCAGCGGCTTAACCCACTGAGCCACCCAGGCGCCCCTATTTCCTCCCCTTTCTTAGAATATCAGTTACACTTTTTAAAAAAGTTTTTTAGTGGTTGTCGTAGAGTTTGCAATTATATATTTACAATGAATCCAAGTCCACTTTCAAATAACACTATACCACTTCACACGTAGCATACTTTAAAATAACAAAATAATCCTAATTCCTCCCTTTCATCTCTTCATTACTGTCATTCGTTTCACTTGCATATAAGCATACGTAGGTGTGTACACTCCTAAGGTATATACACGGTATACATAATTGAATACATTGTTGCTATTATTTTGAGCAAACTGTTACCTGTTAGATGAAGAAAAAGAAATGAAAATAAAAAATATAAAAGTAAAAGAATCTGACACCATACATAAAAATCAACTGAAAGTGTATTAAAGGCTTGGATATACGACTTAAACCCACAACACTCCTCGAAGAAAACATAACGCGTGGGACGCCTGGGTGGCTCAGTTGGTTGGACGACTGCCTTCGGCTCAGGTCATGATCCCGGAGTCCCGGGATCGAGTCCCGCATCAGGCTCCCAGCTCCATGGGAAGTCTGCTTCGCTCTCTGACCTTCTCCTAGCTCATGCTCTCTCTCACTGTTTCTCTCTCAAATAAATAAATAAAATCTTTAAAAAAAAAAAAAAAAAACATAACGCGTAAGCTCCTCAATACAAGTCTTGGCATTGACTTTTTTGGATTTGACACCAAAACCAAAGGTAACAAGAGTAAAACCAAAAAATGTGACTACATAAAACTAAATAGCTTCTTACAGCAAAGGAAACTATCAATAAAATGAAAAGACAACCTATGGGATAAGAGAAAATATTTACAAGTCATGTATCTAATAAAGGATTAATATCCAAAATACACATAGAATTCATACGGCTCAAGAGAAAAAAGCCCAATCTGTTTAAAAATGGACAGAAGATATGAATAGACGTTCTTCCAAAGAAGGCATACAGTTGGCCAACAGGTGCATGAAAAAGTGTTCAACATCACTCATCATCAGGGAAATACAAAGCAAAGCCACAATGAGATATCTTTGTGAGATGTCATCTCACATCTTTTAGAATGGCTAGTATCAAAAACAAACAAACAAATAACTAGCGTTGGTAAGGATATGGAGAAAAGGGAACCCTAGTGCACTCTTGGGGTGGGAATGTAAATCGGCACATTCACTATGGAAAACCTCAAAAAATTAAAAATGGAACTATTCCATAATCTAGCAATCCCACTTCTTGGGATATATCCAAAGGGAATGAAATTACTGTCTTGAAGAGAGATCTGCACACTAATGTTCCCTGCAGCATTATTCATGAAAGCCAGAACACAGAAACACCCTATGTGTCCACTGACGGATAAATATACAATGGAATATTATTCAGCCAAAAAAAGAAGGAAACCCCGCCATTTGCAACAACATGGATAAACCTTGAAGGCATTACGCTAAGTGACATAAGTCAGGCAGAGAAAGGCAAATACCACATGATCTCACTTGTATGTGGACTGAAAGAAAACCCAAACAAACCCCAAATCCCTATAAACGCACAGATACAGAGAACAGATTGGTGATTGCAAGAAGCAGGGAGGGGGTGAAATTGGTGAAGAGGGTCCAGGGTACAAACTTCCAGTGATCAGATGAATGGGTCTTGAGGATCTTATGTTAACAAGATGTATGAAAGTGGCCAAGAGAGTAAATCTTAAAAGTTCTCAGCCTAAGAAAAAAATTCTAACTATGTAGGCTGATGGATGTTAAAGTAAACTTACGGTGATCATTTTACTACATATACACACCAAATTATTATGTTGTACGCCTAAAACTAATACAGTATTATATGTCAACTACATTGGGGGGCCTGGGTGGCTCAGTGGGTTAAAGCCTCTGCCTTCAGCTCAGGTCATGATCCCAGGGTTCTGAAATTGAGCCCCAGGGTCCTGGCATCGAGCCCCACATCGGGCTCTCTGCTCAGCAGGGAGCCTGCTTCCCTTCCTCTTTCTCTCTGCCTCTGCCTGCTTGTGATCTCTGTCTGTCAAATAAATAAATAAAATCTTTTTTAAAAATGTCAACTATATCTCTTTTTTTGGTTAAAAAAAAAAGTAAAATTAAAAAGAAAAAGAAAGAGACCCCTGTTAGAATTTAGATTCCAAAAGAGGTAGCTGGATAGGTTAACTATCATATACATACTGCTGAATCACTATATTGTATACTTGGAACTAATATGGCACTGTGTATTAAGTATACTGGAAATAAACTTAAAAGATATCTGCCAAATGATGGATTTTGTTTTCAAATGATCACATTTCAGATCGGTTTCTTAGCCCATGTCTCACACGTGACTCGTTAGCACACACCCACAGCCATTTTGGTGGGATGGACTGCCGCATTTCCCAAAGAACCTGACTTTTAACTTGGCAGAATGATCGTACTCAGATATTCTGAATTTTTCCTTGGGGCAGACCAAGATTCTAAGTCTCTGTTGGACTAATATATCACAAATATTTTAAAGCAAGAGGGGGAATGTAAAGCATAACCTAATTCTCTTTCCTAGAGAGATTCTATTTTACTTAAACTCTATTTTTATACTGGTTAGAATCCTGGTCTTTGGCCAAGCACTTGCCTTGCACGTCTGCCCTTGCAGAGACTGGGGTGGATCGCAGCATGCTAATTAAGGGAGCTAGAAGTAGTTGGCAAAGCTTGCTCGCTCCTCACTTTCCCATGATCGCCTCCATCAAGCAGCCCTACCACCAGCTGAGGGAACAGAGATTTTCAATTCAGCTGGGATAAATGTTCTGAAAGGCTGTGCCCAGAGGAATGAGCAAATAGGCAGTATTTCCCAACTACTTGAGTGTTTTTTAAAAAAAGAAATGTTCCAGAATAAAACAATCTTACCAAGATATGCAGAGAAAATATTTAAAAACAACAACAAACACATTGCTGGTCATGTTGGAATTTGACAAAATCATGTTACAATAGCAGCTCTTAGTGTTTTGTTCAGGAGGGAAATGAACCACTTCACATATCCGCACTATCTTGAACAATGAAATTGCATTAAAACAACTAAACTTTACTTTAAAAAATTAAATAGGTAGATAGGTAGGTAGTTTGGGGTGCCCGGCTGGTTCGGTTGGTAGATCACGTGGCTCTTGACCTTGGGGTTGAGTTTGAGCCCCACAGTGGGAGTAGAGATTACTAAAAAAAAAATAATAATAAGCGGACTTTGAAATTTTAAAAAAATACAAAAAATGTTTATATTTTACCTTGACTGATTCCTTCTTTGATGCTCTTCCTTTCCCTGTGTGGATCCGAGTTTCCAACTGTACCATGTTCCTTTCCGAACTTCTGTTAGCATTTCCCGGGAGGCAGCAAATTTCAATTTTTGTTTGAGCAAGTCTTTATTTCTCCTCCACATTTGAAGTCCAGTTTCACCAGGTACAGAATTCTCAGTTGGTGGGATTTTTCTCTCAACACTTTAAATATTTCAGTCTACTTTCGTCTTGCTGGCAAGCTTTCCGAGAAGTTGGCTATAACTCTCTAGGTAGGTGTTTTTTCCCTCTGACTTCTGGAGTTTTTCCTTTATCTTTGGTTTTCTGTAATTTGGAAATCATATGCCAAGGTGTAGTTTGGTTTTGCTTTTGGCATTTATCATGCTTGGTGTTCTCTGAGCTTTCTGAGTCTGAGGTTTGTTTGGTGTTTCCATTACTTTGAGGGAAATTCTCAGTCGTTACTGTTTTAAGTGTTTCTTCTGTTCCTTCTCCTTCTGGAATTCCCATCGTTGTGTACCTAACACCTTTTGTAGTTGTTCCACAGTCCTTGGATGTTATGTTCTGGTCCCTGCCCTCACCGCCCCCAGCCCGGCCCAGTCTTTGGTCTCTGCGTTTTGCTAGAGGATGGTCGATAGCTCAGAGATGGTTTTCCTCAGCTGTGTCCGGTCTACTAAGAAGCCCATTAAAGGCATTCTTCGCTTGTTCCAGGGTTGTTGAGCTCTAGCCTTTCTTTTTGGTTCTTTGCAGGATTTCCATCCGTCCACGCTGTAGACTTTACCCCTGAGGGCCCTTAGCATATGAATCAGAGCTGGTTTTTAAGTTCCTGCTCTGATAATTCCCACATTCCTGCTCTGTCCGGTTTGGGTGGTTGCTCTGTGTCTTCGAATTGTGCCTTTGTCCTTTGTGATGCCTTGTAAGTTTTTCTGGCTCCCTGGACCTGAGGCACCAGCTGAAAGGAGCTGCTCTAATAGGCCTTTGGGCCAGTGGCGGGCGAGGTGCGCATTTGAGGAGCCTGCGCCAGTCCTGCGATCAGGTCCCTGTCTGGCAGTGGACCTGGGCCTCTGGGCCTTGAACAAGTGTTTCTCAGTGTTTGCTCTCCCCACGGAGGCGGGGAGGGACGGCTGGAGTGGGATATTTTCCATCCCCAGGTCGGTTAGGTTTTGATAATACCCCAGCAGGTGAGGCTGTGGGGAACGAGCTTCCCCTGAGGCATGCCCTCTTAAGAGACACACAGTGCTCTCCGGCTTATTTCAAAATGGGTCCTGTTCCTTGTCCCCTCCTGGAAACCGGAGGGGATTTTCCTCCAGTATTTATTTTTGCAATCTGGTCAAGCTCACAAAACTGTGGTGCCCGCCCCCAACCCCGGAGTTGTCCACACGAGGCCTCGGGCAGTTTGTCAACTAGACTTCATGTTTTTCCACCCCCGACCCCGGAGCCCAGACCCTTCCTTGGGCGCCGCAGTCCCTGCTGTGCTAAGCCACACCCCTCTCGGGCCCTGCAGGTTCGGTTCTCTGTTCGGTTCCTTCTCTTCCGGATCCCAGGAGACTTGCTGGGTTTTTGAGCTGTTCAGCTTTGTACTTGTTCTTAGGATAGAGGGGTGACTCCCAAGCTCCTGTGCGTGTTGAACCAGCCTCTGCCGGTTTTAAATCTCCACAAACAAGCGAATGAAAGGGATACATGCAAGTAATTTCAAAGTCAAATAATCCTGCAGCCCTTACTCAGAAAAGCAGCAGTCCCGGAGCCCGTCATCCCACACCTGATTCCACTCCCTGGAGAACACCGTTGTCAGGTGGTTTTAAGTGCTAAGGAGGAGATAAGGGCCCTGGGGGGGGGGGGGGGGGTGGGGGGGGGGGGGGGGGGGGGGGGGGGGGGGGGGGGGGGGGGGGGGGGGGGGGTGGGGGGGGGGGGGGGGGGGTGTGTGTGGTGTGGTGTGGTGTGGTGTGGTGTGGTGTGGTGTGGTGTGGTGTGGTGTGGTGTGTGTGTGTGTAAGAGGGATGCAGTGATTTATGTGGGTGCTCAGAGGGTAAGCTGTTTGGCAAGGGGAATGAATACCAAATCCTGGGGGTAGGAGTGTGCCGGGCTGTTCTGGATCACTGCTTCCCACGACGATGTGTGGTGGAGTACTTGGGAGGGGGTGTTAAAATGCAGATTCCGGTTCTGCAGGTCTGGGGTGGAACCCGAGATAAGCGCACTTGGAGTAGCAGCATCCTGGAAAGAGGACGTCAGAGCAAATAGAGAGGGGCCGGTAGGCGGAACCGATGTCACCAAGCCCATAGGGGACCAGATCTTGAGATGCTTTAAAGGCCACGGTAGGAAGCTGGGCTATTGTTGTGATTGAGATGGGAGCAAAGAGATGTCATCTGGCTTCTTCTTTAGAAGCAGCTCTGCAGGGGCTGTGCTGAGGCAGGAGGCAAAGGCGGGTCCTTGGGACCTGGAGGCAGCCGTGGGGATGGGGGAGAGGCGGCGGCCCTGGGCGCTCGTGTGGCGGACCGGCCGCCCGAGTGGCAGGAGCGTTGCTTGAACAGAGTGGCCATTCCCGCCCCATCCCTCACGGCCATCTTCCCTCCAGCTCCACTGCCGCCCCTCTAGTCGGGGCCCTTACTTCTCTTCACTGCGATTGTGCGTGAGTAGATACTGCAGACACCTTCTCAAGAAGTGCTCCGTTCGGTCCAGGCCTGTAACGACCTTGCCGTTGCTTCCAGATCCCTGGCCTAGCAGGGAGAGCCTGCGGGATCCGGCCCTTTCCCACACTTCTGGGTCATCACTGCCGTTTGTGACCCCGTTACCGTAGCCCAGGGCTTCAGGACCCTCCCCCCAGCAAACGCCGTGGAGGAGAGAGAGCTGTGGGGTATTCGCAAAGCCTGACGGGGCTGCCCTAACACCGCCCCGTCGCCTCCCATTCCCACACTTTCATCCACTCGTGCTCTCCCCTGTTCCTCGACTGTTGTGTCGCATCGCTTCTCTCAGTGCTACTCGGTACGGAGTCCAGGCACTGGCAGCGTTAACACCTGGGAGCTCGATAGGAAGGCAAGTTCATGGCCTCCCAGCAGACTACGGATTTGGAATCAGACAGCAGACAGAGCCCAGGAGCTCCCCTGGGGATTCTTACACACGCTCGAGCTTGAGAACCAGTGATTACCCCCGTACTTCAAGCTGAACATCAGTACGCCCCTACACCGTATTTGCAAAAGCTGATCTAGACCACTGGGCTCACCCCCGGCTGCACATCTGGTTCATCGGGGCGGTGGGGCCCCGGGGCGGGGGGGGGAATCCACGCAATTCCAATGTGCAGCTGGTCTGAGAATCTTGGGAGTTTGGCAAATGGGCCTACCTTGTTTCCCACACACAGCTACCTTTTCTGCCTCTCGCTGGGCGCTCTACCTGGACTGTGTGTCTGTGCCACTTGCGTATTGTCTTGACTATCTATTCTAGGGACAGATGGAACCCAGATAGTTTCTCCTCCAACTGGTCTCTGATCCTCTTCTTTGAATTTCCTGAAGCCCCGTGGGTGGCTTCTATGGCACTTGTCGCCAAGACTCCTACATTGTTCTTTGTTAAAATGTAGCCTCATCCAATGTACTAGTGTTTCTCGAACTGTGTCCTATGGAGTATTCGTGTCCTGTCATAGACAAACGCTCATTTTGTGGAACAACTGTTCTTTGGTCAAAACATAAAAACTGAGGGGTGCCTGAGGGGTGTGGCTGTCAGTTAAGCGGCCAACTCTTGACGTCAGCTCAGGTCTTGATCTCAGGGTTGTGAGTTCAAGCCCTATGTTGGGCTCCAGTACTTAAAAAAATAAAAATAAAAATCGAGAAATACTGCACACCACTTGATTTCTGTACATTGCGCTTTGGGTTTTTCTCCCATCCCTAGACAACCATTTCTCCTTGCTTTGTTACTACATCTTCATGGAGCTGAAACTCATAGACCACGAGAACAGCCATTTCGAAGTAAACAAGTTCCACGGCATTTAGTAAATTCACAGTGTTGTGCCACCATCTTGATCTATCCAGTTCCAGAACGAGATTTTCATCACCTAGAAAGGCAACCCCACACCCACTCTCAGGCACTCCCCATTTCTACCCCACCTCTAGGCATTAGGCATGTTCTTTCCTTTTTACTTTGGCTCTATTTGCTCATCAGAAAACTGGGGATCAGACTTCATCGGGTGGTTAGAAGAAACGAGGCAGGTAATTTGTGTACCAGGATCCAATCCAGGATCCCACATGGTAACGAGTTGTCATGTCTCCTCAGTTTCCTCTGTTGACGATTTCTGTCCTTGTTTTTCACAACTCTGAGGGTTTTGAGAAGAGCTAGGTAGGCATTTTGTAGAATGTCCCTCAATTTGGGTTTGTCTGCCGTGTTTCTCACGATGAGACTGGGCTTATGGGTTTTGAGACCTACCACAGAGGTGAAGGGCCCTTCTCGTCACATCAAATCACATCAGGTAGCACGAGGTATCCACAGAACTGATTACTGGTGATGTTAACCTGGAGCGCTAGGAGAAGGTGGTGGCTGTCAGGTTTGTCCACCGAAAGTTGTCATTTTCCCCTTTCTATCCTCCGTTCTTTGGAAGCCAGTCACCAGCGCAGCCCTGACTTGGTAGAGGAGGGAGAGTGAGGTCTGCCTGCGAGAAGGGGCAGCATCTACAGACATGTGAAATTCTTCTGTAAGGAAGACTTGTTTCTTCTCATTTATTATTCAATCATTTGTGTATTTCTTTTCTACTCTGGGTTACAATCCAGCACTAGGTCGTATATTTGTTGTTCCAATTGTTCCAGTTTGCCCACTGGGAGGGAGCTCTTTCCGACTGGCCCTGGGTATCCCCTTGCCACGCCTCAGTCCTTCCCTGCCCCCACCCCAGGATGTTAGCTTTTGATGTACAGTTTGGTTTTCTTCCCCACCTGTGCACTGAAATTGCTTTAAGGTCCTTTAGATTACAATGGCTTCTAGATTGTCAGGCCAGCGTCTGATTTTCTTTTCCTAGTTTACCAGATCTTTCTGTGTCAATACAATCCATCTCTTTCTTCCAAATTGCATTTCATTTTCTACAAACTTATTATGGCGTTTTCAAACACAGACCAAGCTACATAAAGAGCATAACGAATCTCCATGTGTCCATCTCCCAGCTTCAGCACTTCTTAACATTTTGCTCATCTTGTTTCTCTGGTCACCGCTCACATGCTCTGTCACTGGAATGCTTTATTTTTACTTTTATTAGACGGGGGGAGAGGACAGAGGGAGAGAGTCTTTTTTTTTTTTTTAAAGATTTTATTTATTTATTTGACAGACAGAGATCACAAGTAGGCAGAGAGGCAGGCAGAGAGAGAGGAGGAAGCAGGCTCCCCACGGAGCAGAGCCCGATGTGGGGCTCGAGCCCAGGACCCTGGGATCATGACCTGAGCCGAAGGCAGAGGCTTCAAGCCACTGAGCCACCCAGGTGCCCCGAGGGAGAGAGTCTTAAGCAGTGTGGAGCCTGACGCTTGCCTCAGTCTCATGACGGTTTGAGATCATGACCGGAGCTAAAATCAAGAGTTGGATCTTAACTGACTGAGCCACCCAGGCACTCTGCCACTAGAATACTCTAAAGGAAATCCTAGGCAGGGGTACCTGGGTGCCTTAGTTGGAGAAGTACGTGACTCTTGATCTTGGAGTCATGAGTTCGAGCCCCATGTTGGGTGTAGAGATTAAATAAAACTTTAAAAAAGGGGGGGGGTGCGACTGAGTGGCTCAGTTGGATAAGCAACTGCCTTCAGCTCAGGTTATGATCCCAGGGTCTTGAGATTGAGTCCCGCATTGGGCTCCTTGCTCAGCAGGGGGAATCTGCTTCTCCCCTCCCCCTGCTCATGCTCTCTCACTCACTCTCTTTCAAATAAACTCTTAGCAAAAGAAAGAAGGAAATCCCAGAATCCTAGACATTCTAGGAGTTCAGCTGTAAAGAGTAGTATCTTTAATAGGTAAGAACTTTAAACAAACAAAACAAACCATAACCACCAAAATACTATTACACCTAACAAAATTAGTAATTCTTTGATATCCTCTAACACCCCATATTCAAATTTCCCCCCAGATTTTAATAATTAATTTGCTCAAATTAGGATCCCTACAAAGTCACACATTACATCTCGTAACAGTCTCCCCCTCTTGCCACCACCCCTTCTGCAACAAACTTCTTAAAAACCCAGTTGTTGAAGAAACTAGGTTTCTTTTGTCCTATCAAAATTCATATATTCTGGATTTGTTTCATAATGATTGTATCTTTGTCTCTTCATAGTGTCTTTTAACATGTTACTCTGAACTTCCTGCAAACTGGTACTTGGTCTTGGATTCTGTACGCGTACATGTATGTATCTGCAATATACTTGAGATCCCTCTTTATAGCTGTGTCTCTGTGTCTTTGCAAAAAATACTACATCAGCGGTGAAGTCCACTTCCCAATGCATCACAGTAAAAGCCATATTGTCTGGTTGTCCCACTTGTAATTTTCCCTTTCGAGACACCCATAGCTCCCGGCTTTCCTCCTCTTCATTCTTGCCATTTCTTCTCTGTTCCCTTCACAG
>NC_081575.1:114072262-114128870 GCF_022355385.1 Mustela nigripes | reverse complement strand
AGGACTCAAACGTCTGTATTTTGGATGCAGACCCTCTCTCCACTGAATTCCAAAGGCCAATGCCCAGTGACTGGCAGGAGGATGTCCCTGTATGTCGCGAGCTCTTCAAACCCTGTCCTGTACGGAATTTGTCCCAAACCTCTTTCTCATTGTCTTCTTTACCTCGATGACTAGAACCACCTTCCAAGACGGAAACCTGAGCCACCCTAGCCTTTTCCTCACCTGCCCAAATCGCTGAGCCACAGAACATCTAGATCCTTGATCTCACAAGTGTCTCTTTCCTTCTAGCTGCTCTAGCCTCATTTCTACAGTTCAGACACGACGCAAGTGCGCTACCCAGGGTCACACATTCTCAAGCGGAGCTAGGACTCGTACGTAACCCCATGCTCCAGCACGGAATACACTGGAATCTTGCCGAGGGCTGTCATCGGCCTCGATTCTTTGCTATGCTTTGGGTATATTGTGCTACATACATCTTGTGAATATGGTTGTAGAAGTCGACTTCAGCGGGGCGAAGCAGCCCAGTGGGAAGTTAAGGAGTCAGAATATCTGGATTTCACCCACTTCCACCACCCAAAGTGCACTCGGTTAAGTTGGTTAACTTCTCTGTACTGTTTCCTCATCTGCAAAACAGGGATCACACCCCCATCACTTTTCTGAAATCCCCAAAGCTCTGGAAACTGGTGTGTGTGTGTGTTTAAAATAATTTGTTTGGCCGCCAGACCTGACTTGACGGTAAGGATTTGATGGCAAAACCTGACCTGAATGAAACGGAGGATATTTATGGTTTTCACTTATCCCAGTTAGAATATCCTTCCATTCTACTGCACAACTGTCTTTGATGACAGGCTGCCCGCCCAGCCTGCTGGGACAAGTTCTAGAACATGCTGTTGTACTTCTGAAAAGTACAACAATGTCTGTATTCCACAACACATCTGACCTCAGGGTTTTGAAAAACAGGTTTTATATCTGAAATAGCTGCTTTACAGGTTTGTCACGCGGGCTGGTTGCTAAAGCAGTTCGTATTCGTAGAGCAATTAGAGAAGTGTGTGGCCGTAGTTAAGCCCCACAGGAGCATTTAACGTTTCAGGTACCAGTTAACCCTATGAATGCAGTGAAAGATAAACTGTATCAGAATAGAGTCTGAGGGGCGCCTGGGTGGCTCAGTGGGTTAAGTGTCTGCCTTAGGCTCAGGTCATGATCTCAGGGTCCTGGGATCGAGCCCCACATCGGGCTCTCTGCTCAGCGGGGAGTCTGCATCTCCCTCTCTCTCTGCCTGCCTCTCTGCCTACTTGTGACCTATCTCTCTCACCCTTTCTGTTAAATAAATAAAATCTATAAAAAAAGAGTTTGATGAATTTGGGGGCTTCCATCAAAGTGGGGTTCCTACCATAGCTTTTCTGTAGAAAGAGAGGAGTATCAGAGAGACGGGAAAGGCCCTTCCGAATGGCCCTCCGACCCTCTCCCTGCTCAGAAGCAAGCACTATGCTGAAGCTGCATGGATCTTATCCGTGCAGGGTCTTTGACTTGCAGACATGTGTACGCATCCATAGTGTGTATTTTGGTTTAGAACAAAGAACGACCCCGCCCCGAGAGGCGGAGGAGCCGGGGCCGTCCTCGGCCCCCGGGCCGCAGCTCGAGCGCAGGCTGCCTGCACACCCGGCGCCTCTCCTCCTAGCAGGCCCGTTCCCCGCGGGAAGGCGCTAGGGCTTAGCTAGGCGGAACAGGAAGGACTCAGAAACTCGCTGAGAATCACACAAACGAACCCGTCACGGCCCCCCCCCCCCCCCCCCCCCCCACCCCAAAAAGCCAAAGGCGCCATCTGAGGAGCGGACAGGGAAACATTTCTGTTATCGGGAAGAAGTTTCATGCCCAGGGCTGCTGCCGGCTCTCTGGCAATCTGTGAAGGCTGGGACGACAGGGCACCGTTTCCTCGGGCTTGCCCACGGGGCCAGCACTGTGTTTGCCAGGCCAGGCGCGAATTCGCATGCGGTCTTCCCGAGGACCCCACTCGGGGGCATCAATACCCCCGGGAGAGGAAGGCCCAGGGGCTCGGCTCGCCCGCCCGCTCCTGCGCTGCCTGCAGGCTGCTCTCTTCGGGGGAGGGAATACGAGTCCTTTGTCAAGAGGATGGTTCACTCTCCAATAGCTAAGAATCTGCTGCAATTACAGGCTTTGGTTTGTATTTGTGCCCGAGCCACACTTATTTTCTACTTTGCTGTAGGAGTTTCACAGAAAAAAAAGCGAGAGCTACTAAGGCTTTGAAATTTTAGTCATGTGTCACCTCAGGGGAAGTTAATTCTGATTTTTGTCGGCAATATCCAAGCACAAATCACAGCTCCAGGAATACAATGAGAGCTTGGGAAAGTAAGCACCTGGGGCTGGTGAAAGCAATGCATTTGTCTCAGGGCAGGGGCTGAAATGTGGCGCGCGAAGTGTTGTTCTTCGGGAGAAACACGTCAATACTCAATCTTTTCCCCAACCTTTGATGGATGTGCTAATCTTCTCGGGTCAACATGGGCTCACCCTGGCAACATACTGTAATAACTTATTTAAAAGGCAGCTGGCTTTTATAAATGGACTGACCCATCAATTTTTAGATTTTTATCCTCAGAAATGCATTCTCTTCTCAAAGCCACATCCGCTATACACAGTAAAAGCTCAATTATACTTTCTCTACGAAAAGCTCAATTATACTTCTCTACGCGAAGGTGAGCAGATTTGGGAATTACTGCTCTTTGCTCTCAATTCCGTGCGACATTCAAGCTCTGTAGAGCTAATGAGATAACGGGAAACGGCAAGGCAGTTATTCTCATTCCGTTTCGCAAACTACTGCCCATAGGCGAAATCTGGCCCGAGGCCCGTTTTTACAAATAAAGTTTTGTCAGAACACACCCATGCCCGTTTGTTTACTTACCATCCAGAGCTTCGTTCAGGCGGCAGGGGCAGAACAGAGTGGTTGCAACAAAGGCTGTGTGGCCTGCAAAGCTGGACATACTCACTCTTTGCTCCTTTACAGGACACGCACGCTGACCTCTGCAGTGGAGAGAAGTGGGGTCTGTCTCACGAGGTCACTTTCAGCGGGGACTGAAGGAGTTTGAGTGGGAGAGGACATCTGACTCATTTAAGGCACGTGTGCTTAAGTTCAGGTGGGTTAAAGACAGGACAGAAGAAAATAGAAAAAGGCCAAAAAAACTAGGCGGTGTCTCTAAGTGAGGACTTTAATGAACTGGAGAGTATCAGTGATATACATGAAAGCACGATATACATGAAATTATCATTTTGGATCAACAGAAAATCTTTCATGTTGGCAACAGTACACATCTTGCTGACTTCAAGTGGCCAGCGTGTTACATCCAGCCCTGAGACGGGCCCCCTGGGACTTTGGTGACATGCTGATTTCTCAGTATAAGAGAAATTTCCCTGAGAAGATGCACAGGAGAGATTCAGCGAATCCAAAAGGAAGGGGGTGATGGCTGGGTACGCGGTGCCCCGGGCTCAGAACTTGAGCGGGATGACCGGCCAGTACTTGGGCTGCTTCCTGTCACAGTGCTTGTCGAAGCTCAGCTGCACGGCGGCCTCCATGGCCTGGATCTTCGCGGCGCTGTCCCCATACAAGCGCTTCATCTCGGCCTGGCGCCGCTCACCGGGCCTCTCGGACGGGGGGTGCACCGAGCGGTGGGTGCTGTAGTACAGGTCGTGGTCGGCGTTCACGTAGTCGTCCAGGCGCTGGGCATCCAGCTGCTGCTGCCGCCCTGAGAACGAATGGACACGGCGGTGAGCCCAGGCTGCGGCTGCCAGCTGCCTGGCCAGGTCGGGCCGGCGGCGCCCGCCCAGATACCCGCACACCACTGCCCGCATGCCTAGGAAATGCACCGTTTGCTCATCCGGGAGGCTACCCTGCCAGAAACACGTTACCCAGCACCGTCGAACCTGCGCACTGAGCCCCGAATACAGCTCTCCCTCTTCCATCTGCGCGGCCGGGCCGCCCACAAGCCGCGCCTCTGGAAGGGCTGCCGGAGCTCGCCTCGATTCACACACTGTGCCAGGCCAGCAGGGAAACGAAACGCTTCCTGCAAAGTCCAGGGTTGCAAGAAGTAGTAGTTCAGCCCACAAATGGGGTGCTGGGAGAAAAAGTCAGCCCTGCGTTCGAGGCACTGGTTTTAGGTGATCTGGAGCAGAGCAAACGCTGGTGCTAGGGGATCCCAGCGATGATCCCTGGTCCTACACGGAGGCACGGCGCACGACAGGAAACGGAGTCACAGAATCCGACACTTACCCAAGCAGACAGGGCCGAGCCAGGCTAATTCTGCCAATGGAAGGAAGAGCTTCACAGCTCAGCTTAGGCTAAATTTCAAGTGACAGAGCCATGTGATTTTAATCCTACTGATATAAATGGATTCTTGTAAAGCAAGGAATCCAGTGTATTCTCCCCCGTACACGTTTTCCTCAAACAAGTCCCAGGATCAGAACTTATATTCTTACGTATACAGAAACAACATATCCCTGCATAAGGTAAAATTTAGCCAGCTGACAGATTTGTGTAGGCCACTGTTGGGACCAGAGAGACGGACTAGAATGCACACGATGTACCCATCTGTAGCTACTGCTGTTACCGAGGAAGGAGTGAAGATCATTACAGGGGATAAAACAATGACATAAACCACGCTTTCCTTGTGAACCCTAAAGCGAGAAGCAAGGTATGCCTGTGGCGAGGCAGTCACGCTCCTAAGTCTGTTATTCGCAAGTATCCCCTTGGAGTTGGAGGGAAGGAGCTTTGGACACCCGGGAACACGAAAAACGCGGACGGCCACTTCTCAGTGAGCACATCCGCAGCTTCTTTCTAACTGCAGGTCACCTAGGTAGGCCAAATGACTGCCAAGCAGGTAAGCGCAAGGTAACTGCTCCCTTACCCACAAAGGAGAGACTTTGTGGCTGACTTGCTGTGAAATGCAGAACTGAACCAAAACACTGGCGGAATGTGCCAACGAATGGGAGGTCAGTAACCACTTGTTTCTCGGTTTTGGTCTTCTTGCCAGTCTGAAACTTTAGGATGTAAGCTGTTCCGTTCCCATGGGTGTTTACACTGTATATCCCCACCCTCCAAAGACCACTCCTCTGAAAGCCAGCCACCTATGGGAGCCCTGGGCTGTTACCAGCCCTCGGACCCGTTTCCTCCTGGGCCAGGAGGAAACAAGCCCATGGTGGAGGGCGGGGAGAGGCCTGCGGGGGGGCCCAGGGCCTGTGCATCTAGAGGGCAGAGGTTCCCAGACCGCAGTCCTTTTACTTTCACATTTGTCCCAAGACTATAATCAGCCTCACCGACAGACCTAGTGACACAGCAGATGTTCAACTTCCTGTGTGAGTCTGAGGCTTCACATTTCCAAGTCTGAATAAACACCGGATCCACACTATCTTACCAAGTGTTGCTCTCTGCCGCCAGGATACGTGAATTTGACCTTCTTCCTTTCGCATCTTTCTTTTTCTTTTCCTGCTCATTTACCATGGTTCTGCTACTCTTCTGACCAGAACTATCTTACAGGTAGGAAATCAGTGTAACAATTCTACATCGAGATGCTTTCTTACGGCTGACATCTGTCGATGAAGCACTGTTAAAAGGAGCCAAGTGCAGCCGCCAATCCACATAGCCAGTGCAGCTTTCCAGGTTCACACCCGGCACGTGCTCACGGGGTACCGTCACAGGGTTTCAGCTGATGAAGCTCATTCCGTGTAAGAATAACAGAATAAAAAAGACACAACCCTCTGTTCTCAGTTCTTTTCTTCTATCTCCTTCCTATTCGGGTCTCCTTATGAAAACTCAAGACTCAACCCTTGTTCTCTCCCGGCCTTGAAACAGGCTTGGGGCTTTCCTGGTTCCAGCATGGTGGGTAGGTGCCCTAAAACACAGACCTAAAGGGCAGGGGGCCTGTCCCCTGCACTGACTGGCCAGTGCTAAAACCCGCCTGTGGAAGTCATGCATGGGAAAAGGGCACTGTCACCTTCACCAGCCCCCGCCGTCCCCAGGCCCAGGAGGACACAATGCCTGACACTAAGCAGGTGCTCAGGAAATGACTGTTGAGAGAAAGTCTGGACAGAGGCCACACATTATTTTTTGTAAATGGCTGTTTCTTCCAGATGCTGCTAAAGAAGAATGATGACAACTCAGGGAGAGAGAAACAGATGGTCAAATCTCAAAAGGTGCCAGGCAGAGCTCCCCTCCAGAGGGTTCCTCAGAAGCCTCCACGGCAGAGAGGCTGAGGGAGACGGGGGTGCCAGTGAGATGGGGTCCGATCTTGTTCCTTTACTTCTGAGTCACCGTGCCTCTACTTACTTAAACAATTATTAAAAAAAGTCCTATGGCTAGACTACAAATCTGAAAAGCGGTCAACTTAAAACCAAATGCGCTCAGACGGGGTGGACATGGGAAGCTGCCGCTAGCTTCTGGAAGTACTTCAGCTTATACCGACTTAGGGGACAAGCAAACTTCAGAACAGAATATCCTCGTTTGAAGGCATCACGTATTCTGTTTTCTATTTATTATTCCTTCCTCCCAATGAAGGAAAGGCTTCTCCATCACTAGCAGTTTTTCCTTCTGTCAAAACAAGGTGAGGACTCAACCAGATGGGAATCATCTGCCTGAAGCAGAGGAGAAGCTCACACTTCAGACAGAACAGGCGCCGCGTCATGGAGCCGCTGATCATTCTTTACTGAAAACAGCCGTGGGACTCAACGTTCCCCCAGTGCTTTTTCTCCTATAGGCTATTCTAATAAAAACTGGGATGTATTATTAGATTTCAGGTTGAACGCAGGGCTGGAGTGGGTTGAATAGTGTCCCCCCAACATTCAATTCACATCTACATGGAACCTCAGAATAGACCTTTTTTTTTTTTTTTTTTTTTTTTTAAAAGAAACAAGGTCTTTGTAGATGTCATTGAGGATCAAGATGGGATCATACTGGATGAGTGTGGACCTCAAACCCAATGAGCATGTCCTTATGAGAGACAGAAAAGGACACACAGAGACACAGGGGGGAAAACCAGGTAACCAAGGAGGCAGGACTGGAACTATGTCGCCACAGACCAGAGAACACCAGGAGCCACCAGAGGCTGGGAAGAAGCACAGTCCCAGAACCTTTGGAGGGAATGGGTCCTGCTGACACCTTGATTTCAGACTTCTGGCTTCCAGAACAGAATAAAATTTCTGTTGTTTTGAGCCCATTTATGGTCATTTGATACTGCAGCCCTAGGAAACTAATATAAAGGTTAATATGCATATAGGGTTAAAACAAGAAAACAGAACATCCTATTAAGGACAAACGCGACTGGGTCCTGTCTGGGTTCAGGATATATAACCTTGCTATCTTCCCCCTCAATCTATCAATTTACATGATGCTACTACCAACGTGGACTTACAATTAACAAAGGAAAACAAAATCACGAGGAGTGACTTAGATTTTAGAGGACCTGACCTAGCGGGAAAACGTTCATTCAGCATTCCAGATAATCAGCCCAAAGGCAGAATATTCTGGAAGACAAAGCACTAAGACAAGTGAGTTTTAATGTTATTTTTCCTCATTTTTCTAGGATCAGCATGTCCTTCTGACTGTATTCTCTGCTATGTTGCCAGAATTAATGATTTTAGCACAACCGAGCACAAGCACAGGCTTGATTTATGTCACAAGAGACTCGCTTCTGGCGTGTCACTCCTGGCTTGTCAGCGACATACCCAGAACACAGGCGCTTGCCAGCAGACCTGGAGCCGTTTCTGTTGGGCCTTCGTCCTCACCTCCCGTCCCTCTCCCCTGACAGATGAAGTCAGTGGATAATTACTGTTTTCAGAATAAGAGCGCACTTCCATCCTGCCCGTCCACTTTTCTTCAGCCTTTTATATGCATCTTCTCTCCGACTGGTTTTCCATACCTCGAGCATCGGGACTGGATGGGACACGGGCGCGGTGGAACCGGGTTTGGTCAGGAGGACGGCACAGTGGCTCACTCAATACCGCGCCGTTCACTATATCCTCCATGTTTTCCCAGACGGTGGACTGAGGGCGAACTGGCTGGGGTTCCAGCGGACTGACGGAAGGTTTGGTAATGAAAACGGGTCTAAACCTTCCACCTCTCCCAGCTAATGTCTAAAAGCACTGCTGGGGGGCGCCTAGGTGGCTCAGTGGGTTAAGCCTCTGCCTTCGGCTCAGGTCATGATCTCAGGGTCCTGGGATAGAGCCCCGCATCGGGCTCTCTGCTCAGCAGGGAGCCTGCTTCCTCCTCTCTCTCTGCCTGCCTCTCTGCCTACTTGTGATCTCTCTCTCTGTCAAATAAATAAATAAAATCTTTAAAAAATGAGAAAAATTAAAAAAAAAAAACAAAACACTGCTGGGCCCTGTGGTAAGAACAGCATGTTGAGTGCTAAGTGGGGAGTGGACTTACCCCTTTCTTTCTCTCTTGATCCCAACGGACCCCATCCCTCAAGCCTAGAGCATACTCCATTTTCCACCACTACACCGTGAAGTTTCTCTCATGGCTGAGTTCACAGACTCCACTCATCATTGCAAAGGTACACATGGACCAGGTCACAGATGGCTCTTCTAGCTATCAGGTTTTTGTTTTTTTTTTTTTTTTTTTAAGATTTTATTTATTTGATACAGAGAGAGCACAAGCGGGGGAGAATAGCAGAGGGAGAGGGAGAAGCAGACTTCCCACCAAGCAAGGAGCCCGATGCGGGGCTCGATCCCAGGACCATGGGATCATGACCTGAGCCGAAGGCAGAGGCTTAACCCACTGAGCCACTCAGGCGCCCCTAGGTATCAGTTTTAACTTGATTCTGTCTCCTCTTCCCAACTAGGTTTAAGCTCTTTGTGAATATGTCTCTGTTTTGACCCAACGGTTACTCCCAAAACGCAGAGGATAATATCTGATTGGCTCAAGCCTGAGACAAGGGTGGTGGTGTTTGCTCCAGAGGCTTTCTGCACTGGGAATGGTAACTTCCACTCATCTCCCTTCTAAGTATTAGGACCATATCCTTGCAGTCTCTACTGATGGTTATTTATGACTAAAACATGGTACTTTTCTTAACAATAAACATTTTTCCCAAGAAATAATTGAAAACATAGCTGACCTTTAAAACTCCACAACTGTCTACTTTCCCATAAGTAATGTTACCAGTGAAGTTTTGAATAACGGAAGTATCTCATTAGGAAATGACATAGAACATAATCAAAAGCATGTCTGTTCCCACCACACAGAAAGAGTTCTTTATTTTCTTACTTAGTTTTTTTTTTGATCACTAAAATATGTTAGAGATTATCTGGAAGAGCAGTAATCATAAACAAGAACATGCTGTCCAGTATGAAGGATTTTATTCTAGGAAAATATTAAATAAGACTCCGATGATGCTGAATTATGTAACATATAGACTCCTGTGGAAGTAATACTGAAAAACAGAATTAAATTTAGCTATGTTTTCCCCTGCTAGTGATACATTTCATAAAATTCTGTGTTCTCTAGATGATCTCTATTCAAAGCTGAACTTGCCTTTATTGAGTAAGTAGCTTCTAGTGGTTCAAAGAGCAAAACAAAGCAACTTTCAACTAAGTATTCACACTACTCAGGTCCCTAATCACTCCTAAAATATATCCCAACTGTGTATGTAGTGAAACGTCCACGAACACTTCTAGTGAAGGTAATGGGTCGGACGGAAAGCACCTCGGACATTCACAGCGCTTACATCTGAGTTCCATCCCTCAGCATTGCTCGAGGGAACAGCACGGGGCAGTATTCACCCTACATGCCACCAAAAGCGCTGGTGAAAAAAATAATGCCCATTGTTTTTGATGGTACAGGGTCAGGCCCCGGGAGCTTCTAAGTCTTTACTAGTCAGATAAGACTCCGACCCCGCAGCATGTTCTCGCCCTTGCCAGACCATCTCCTCTTCTCCCAAAGACCTGGTATTATCTCCAGGGCAGACCGCAGGACACAAAGGCATCGCGGAGACCCTAAGACAAGCAGTTTTCAATTACGCTACAACTGCACATTTACAAAGCACGAAGAAACAGAAGCTTGATGTGTTTGGTGCTGTTATTAGTAATATGGAAGTGGGTTCGCTTTTCCATGCATTTTCCTATATTGTTACATCAGGCAAGAATGTCCTTGAAATGGACTAAAAGTTGTGTTAATGACTACTTTGATGAAACTATGTTAATGACTAAATAGGATCGACACCAAAACTTTAATTCTTTTCCTTTTTAAAGATTCTAAGTCAATTTAGGAATTTAGAAAGTGCAGAGCAGAAATGACTTTGTTTTGAAGCCACAGAGCACCTTTACTAAAAATATGCAGACTCTCAGTCAAGCGCTAATTAACACAGCATCGGAGTAAAATCCGTATTTGGTTAATGACACACACTAAAGGATGAGTTATCAGCAACTAACCCTAACTACGATTTCTTGGGCACTGACTTCGTGCCAAGCATGGTTCTCTCACTTACCGTTTATTATCTCACTGAATCTTCATTATTACCACTCTACTGATTAGGGTCCCCTTTCACAGGTCAGGTGACTGAGGCACAGTCTGACCAGGATAGGTGACCCACAAGCTAAGTGCCTCTGGCTGATGAGTGGCGGGGGTGGGGGTGGGGGGGGACTCTAACGTGAGCGCTTCCGCCACAGCTCGCTCAGTATAATGTTATTAATAATAATGTATACATGGAAGAATGAGGTTGAAAATGAAGGCTGTATGGGTTTTCACAACATTCCCTTTTTTATTGGTTTGCTGTCTACATCATGGTAAAACAAGTACGTAACAGTTTCTCCAAAGGGACGGGAAGACCTGTGAGCTCACTTCATGTCCCCGCACAGACTGCACGTTGGGACAAAGAAAATTCTCACAGGGGGACTGCATTAGTTTCCTAGGGCTGCTGTAACAAAGCACCACAAACTGGGTGGCTTAGCATAACAGAAATTTCTCATCTCACAGGTGTGGAGGCCAGAAGTCTGAGGTCGAGGCATGGGCAGCAGGGCCGTGCCCCTTCTGAAGGCGCTAGGGAAGATCTGGTCCAGGCCCCTCTGTTAGCTTCCAGCGGCAGAACTCCAGTCTTCCTGTGGCTTCTCCCTGGGTGCATGTCTACCTCTGCGTGCACATGTTTCCTTTTCGAAGGGCACTAGTCGTACCGGATCAGGGCCCACCCTAAAGATCTCATGTTAACTTGGTTACCTCCGTAGAGACTCTATGTCCACATGAGGTCACATCCTGAGGCTGGAGTGGGGGGAGGTTAAGACTCCAACAGATCTTTTTTTTAGGGAACAAAATTCAACCCACTGCAGTGATGACAACAGTGCAATCTGGAGCCTTGAGGTCAACTCAGCGGATATGGGAATAATATAAAACCAAATACGAAGTTCATCAAAGCCTAACTCACTTTGTAAAATGTCCCGCACAAGCACAGCAAGCTTAGCACTTTATGGGATACTTGACAACCCTGACTTAAGGCTCATAATTAATACCCAAATCATTCACTCATTCAAAAACAGTATTAAGTGTCAGGCACAACTTAGCAGGTAATTTTTATGACTTTTTTTTTTTTTTAATTTACCTAGAATTCTACCTGACCAAGGCAAGAGGAAGAACGGTTCTTAGCCGTATCTGTAACTGAACTGCTGACGTCGGAAGGACACATTTCGTTACTTTATTTTCATTATCATCACATCTATTTTTTATTGAATAACTATGTGTCAAGTTTATCTTAAATGAGCAGATAATTCAAAATGGCCTTTAGGATGACTGGGGTTTGCTTCCATCCCTAATTAGAACTGCTATCATGTACGTATCAATCTGTGGAGGGAAACACGTTATTTTACTGTCTGGTAAGGACAAAAGAAAGAAACCCCACATCCATCGTATTTTTTCCAAAGCTATAAAAAAACGGCATTCCAGCCGAACATGGACATGCTGGAACACCTCCTCTCCTTCATCACTGTATACTTTTCAGACACTAAAAGGCACGATACCTTATACAAAGCCCACCTCTCAGTTCCTGGCACCCTGCGGGGATCGATCAGCCCATCATCAGGAAAACACAGATCAATCAAAGATGGAACCCCACCCTTGGCCATCCCCAGACTTCCATGTTTCTGTTTATCTTGTTTCTTTCTATTTATTAAAAACATTCTAAGTAAAGTATCATATAATTAGAACTCAATGAAAACAATATTGAGACTAGATACTGGTTATAAGGAGAAAAGCATTTGTGTATCTGTTTGAGACACTTCAAATGTAAACAGTCTGGTGAATTTTCTTGGTTCTAGTTCTTTGTAGGAACTTGGTGAGAAATTATTTAAAAAAAAAAAAGGGAAATCCCTGCTTTGCCATGGAAGAGGGAAAGGCATTATCATGTTTCTATAACCTTAACAGCAGACTGCTTTGATGCGGGGTCGGACCAGAAAGGTTTGAGTCCCAGACATTTTGTGGCTGTTCAGGTTCACACTGACCTCTGCTCTGATGCCGCTTAAAAACCAAGGCCTGGTAGCTCGCTAGCAAGGGAAGTCTCAGAGCTGTGTAGGCGTGAGGTGACAGCAGGATTTTAAAAAAACATAGCAGTCTCAGGGACAAAACCTAATCCCTAAGTTTGTGCTAGAGGAAGCAGCACAGGAACTGGGAGTCAGACAGACCTCGATTTAAACCCCAACAGCTCGTTACTAGCTGTGTACCATGGAGGAAGTCAATGGACCTTCTGAAAGGTCACCTGCCTCATTTGTGAAGTGGGTGGCACGGCCCTGAGGGGCGGGGGGAGATCAGGGAACACAGGCACACCGCTGTGCGCACCCCCCGATCTGCTTTTACTCAGTAGACGGCAGAGGGACCACCGGGACAAGCCTTGTTCTAGAGCTAAAAAAAAGTCCTGTCTGAAAATACCTCTGGAAGCTGACAGAGCTGAGGTGGGACTGGATGTGGCTTGTTGGGAAGTTACAAAATAACTCGAGGGAAGAAGGCCGTGCGAGAGGCAGGGCGAGGAAAGGAAGCGCGCAGGGGGCGCACACTTACGTCGCTCTTCCCGGTGCCTCTCGGTCTGGGCGAAGTACTGGCGCAGCTCCTCTGTGATCTCCATGTTGCTCAGGTCGCACTCCACACCCCCGTCTGACTCGGACTCCGCTGTCTCCTCCTCCTCCTCGGCAGGCCAAGCTCGGCGTTCTCTGGGGCGGGCTGCTGGATGCTGCCCGGACCTTCTAGAAGGTGAAGGAACGCAGTGCGAGTCCGTGGAGGCCGGGTGATGGTCACGAGAGGGCTGAGGCTTGGCCTTGTTCGTGGGAGGGCTCTGGGGAAGAGCCGCAGGAAGGCAGGCCCACGGGCAACTGCAGTAAGATTCCACCGCCTTCCTGTAGGCGCTGTGGTGGCTCCGCATCCAGGCCATGGCCTGGTGATAATGGCGCCAGTACCTTGCGTAGACCGGATGAAAAGACCAAGGCTCCTCGGCTTTCCAGGACGCCACCTACAGAATAAAGGGACGTGGACGCCAGATGCGGCAAGGTCCTTCCTCAAGAGAACCCTCAAGTCCTGAAGTGGCTAAACAACACGTTTTCTAGAGAGTATCTAGTAAATACCCACTCTCCGTCAGGACGCTACCACTGGGCCAAAGAGGGCGTAGGACAGGTCCGTGCCCACAACGGACACGACGTGCGTGTGCATGAGCTGCGCACAGGACTCAGTTTAACGTTATGGCCACAATAAAATAGAGACAGAGGCTAATGATTATCATTTTTAGGTAAGATGCACGGAGAGATATGGACATCAACCACCTTGGGCCTCTCTACCCACTGGAACCTAGCGCCTAGTTCCAAGAACCACATGGACTAATGTTCTCTGGTCCCTCCCTCACTACCCGCCTAAACATGTGCAGGTCTGGGCACTCTCAGTAGCTGGACCACAGCTGTCTAGCAACCTACCCAATGGTGCTTTTACTTTTCCCTTCTGGATGTATTTATTTCTTTGGTCTTCTCCGTCATGGGATGAGAATACTAATGGCTAAAATTTACCCTTTGCTCATGAGTTTAAACAAACAAACAAACAAACAAACAAACTTACCTTTGCTGTCATCTCTGGTTGTGGAAGTCCAAATGGGCGCTGAAACTAGGAAAGAACAAGCACAGTGCAAACGTCTGGTCAGTGCACGTGGGGGACACTTGTGGCTACTTCAGGGTTTACAGAGCAGCCCCTCAGAGGCTGGCTCTTCTGAACGCCATGCCTGGGCTTCACGCAACATACGCTCCAGGGCCCTGGCACCTGGGAGGGGTCCCCTTAGGTATGATTAAGTGGTTCAAAGGACACCGCATTTTTCAAATATTTGTTTACCTATTGAAAGTAAAGGCTGGAAAGAACCATACAGTTAGTGGCTAGTACCTGTATTAAAAATATTAATACAGAACAGGAACTAATAATATATGACTCTCCCTGCCTAGGCACTCTGCACCATTGCAGGAGAAAACTGTTCCCCGGAGACTCTCCACCGATCGCCTACACAGAACGCCTTTCTTTGCTCAGCAGCCCTGCTCGGCCAGGGCTTACTCCTTTCGCCCCTGCCTACCTGCTTGTGATGTACTGACATGGCAGAAGATACCTAAAGGTAAAGTTTAATCGGCAGCGATATCTTCTGTGAGCTACTTAAAACAATTTTTTCTCCTTTCTGCTCAGGAGTTCAGAGCTACTAAAATGCCACGGTATGTCAGGATATACTTAAAAAAAGAAAGTTAAACAAAATATCCTGGGGCATCTGGCTGGCTCGTTCTGTAGCATATGCAACTCCTGATCTCAGGGTCACGCATTCAAACTCTACACTGAGTGCAGGGATAATTTTAAAAAGTTAAAATTAAAAAAAGCAGTATCCTAAAATGCACGAGAACTGAAGCATCCGTGAGATGAAGCTACAAACACAATGTGGTGCTGAGCCAACAGCTACTTGGATGTTGAAACTCTGGGAAATCAGATTCAGAAGGAGGCCCGTTTTTAACTCCTTCACTTCATGAGAGGGCAGAATTTAAAAACCTCTAAGCCTTAAAAAATAAACTTGACTTATTTTGTAATCTCTATCAGATGTTCTGCTATGGTTAATGTGGAAAACTGAGCTGTTAAATTGATCACATCTTTTAAGATTTAGCCTGAAGAGAACCATTCACTTTCTTCTGAAATACAATAGGCTTTCCAACAGGCTATTTCTAAGAGGGCTGACCTGATCTTCTGTAAATAGATCTTAAACACAGCCCACACTTATTCCCTGTTCTAAATTCAAGAATACAAACACGCAGTGAGTGTGAACTGGAAAAAGCTAATCCACGCAGTGAAAATGTAAGTGTAAATTAAGTTCACAATACTTATAAAACTACAATTTAAAGGTTTACAATGTGAGCAATTATCTGAAAACCTGGCTAACTGCTTATGTGCTTTACAAGCTACTGAAGAAAAACAAAAGTCAATACAATTAAGGGGTTAACCACCCAGAGAAGTAACACTACATAAACGAAATTACGGTAGACATCAGTACATACTTGAGCGCTAAACTGTAAGGTGCGGTCTGTAAGTGGCTAATTCATTCCAGACCGGTTTCATATCTGTATCACTGAAATCTGAGCATTTTTCTAAGAGCCTGTAGCACATAATGCCATTAAAGTGAACTTTAATGTGTGTCTTAATCAAATTTGTTTTAGAGATTAACAAGTAGCACAGGAATTGAATTTGAAAAGTCTACAGGGCATCTGTGTGTCTTCTGGAAATTAAGAGTTCTGAATCCAGACTTCAATGTCTTATAAAATGTACTTAGAACCAGATCAATGTAAATATTAATTATCCCGAACTGGGAAGGTCTGGCTTCAGCCTCACAGATGCCATAAACTTTATCATCACCGAACACTACTGCAGACCTTGGGAAATCCTGCTTTTATTTATAGTTGGAAAAATCCAGCCTGGCTTTAAAAGTCTTTGTACCAGAATTCTGAAAACGTACAGGATGGCTTAGGAGAGGTTGCACTTTGCAGAGCTGGAAGTGTAGGCACGCGCCATCAAGTAGGTGACTGTTTAAAAGGCTCTGGTGTAATTCATCATGTTCACCAGGCTGCTCGAATGTCAATGGCTGTGATTAAAAGGAGGCACGGAAAGCTAATTTGAGGAGAGGCTACTTATTTATGCCTTTGATTTGACAAATAACTTGCTAGAAGGGCCACCATGTTACACGGTCTGAGAGATCACACAAGGCTGCGAGAAGGAAGCCAGTAGAGTGGGCTTTAGAAAGCCGGTTCCAGGGATTGGAGCACAAGCAGCTCGGATTCAGCCTGGTGTGCCAGCGACTTATGAAGCAGACCAACTAGTCAGCTAAGGCACTGGACGTTTTCGAGACCCAGGCTGTTAAAGAAAGCTGAGTTTGTCTTAATGATGGAATACAGGCATCTCTGACATCGATTTTATTCTGAGAGTGCTTCCTGTTTTGGCCGCTGGGACACTTCTGAGCAAATCCGCCACCAGCCTCCGGCAAGTTAAGAGCCGAGAGCTAGGGGTCGCATGTGCTCATTTATCCCTGGCTCTATTATTCCCCCTCCCTAAATTCCAAAACCTATCATAGAGTTTTACATTGTAAGTATTTTAAGATTCCTAAAATCTTACAGATATTCAGTTGAAAGTAGTTCCTGAGAATGAATGACAAATTAAGCAAATTCTCAGAAAGTAAATGAAAGAAGGTCTAGAAAAATATGTCTAAAGGAGTAGCGGCTTGCATGCAGCTTTATAATTATTGGTTTGCTTTTTCCAGCATTACTCCTGGTATTTTATACCAGGAAAATTTTTGTGTAAAAGGCCAAATAGTAAGTATTTGGGGCTTGTAGGCCACATATAGTCTCTGTCACACACTCTTCATATTCTTTTTTTTTTTTTTTTTAATTTAAAAACAACCCGGGATGCCTGGGTGGCCCACTCGGTTAAATGTCTGCCTTCGGCTCAGGTCATGATCTCAGGGTCCTGGGATCGAAACCCGCATCGGGCTCCCTGCTCTGTGGGAAGCCTGCTTCTCCCTCTCCCACTCCCCCTGCTTGTGTTCCCTCTCTCACTGTGTGTGTGTGTGTCTCTCTCTCTGTGTCAAATAAATAAATAAATAAAATCTTAAAAAAAAAAAAAAAAACCTCCCCACCAAACTCCTGAAATCAACTGGGCTTATAAGGCACATGTAGTGCCATGATTTCTGATGGAGACCCTACTAGTTGCCATGGACAGCAACCCCACAAGGACAGGAAGCAGGAGAGAGCTCCCAGACTCTCTTCCCTGGTAGAAAGAATACATATCCCTTCCCGCTAGATGCATCAGTTAGCTCCTAAGGAAAGGCGATAACCTCCTCTAAGAATGGGTCCTGTTAACTTTTTCAAACCAGCTACTCTTTCTACATGGAGAACTTAAGGACCTTTAAAAAAAAAAAAAAAAAAAAAAAAAGCCTGGGTTTCTGAAAAGCCAACATGAAACTAATTCTAGACATTAAAGCAACATTTTCAGCCACCAGTTCAAAGAGAAGCAAGCTTAGGGTCACAGCAGATTTAGATGCCTTTCAAAGGTCTTTAATTTTATCTTTCATTCGCCACCTCTTTGGGAGTGTCTCCTACTCCTGCGGCACAGTCTTCCCGGACTGAACAGCAGCTTTCCTCCTAACGGGACGGTGGAGCTGAAAGAAAAGAGAATGGCGATGTCAGGGCAGGCCGGGGTCCGCGGTACCACCGAACCGGCAGCCCGCCCCACGGAGCACAAAGGCATAATAGTCACTACCCAGCTGAGCCCGGGCGAGCACAGAGACCAAATTCATTGTCTGTCCTCAACCACCAGAGGAGGAAGGAAAAAAACAGCGCTGAGGTCATTCATGAAACACTGCCGAGGCTCGGGGCCCACTGGCAAGACAGTGCCCCGGGTCTTAAACCATGTATTTTCCCATATAGCCTTTTTAAAAAAACACGAGCATTCTTCAATGAACCTG
The DNA here is from genome assembly GCF_022355385.1 of Mustela nigripes. Classification (NCBI taxonomy): domain Eukaryota; kingdom Metazoa; phylum Chordata; class Mammalia; order Carnivora; family Mustelidae; genus Mustela; species Mustela nigripes. Next base: position 114,110,883 of record NC_081575.1, on the reverse strand, counting down.
CTTATCCTAGAGATGTATTTTTAAATGCATAAATATACATGAGGAGTAACAGACAAGAACTTTGTTGTTTTTAATGGAAAAAATCCAACTATTTCCATCAAGTTACTAAAAAATTCCACAAGTAAGTAATGTGGCTTTGTTGAAAGGTAGTGACAGTGTACATATTCTTTTTACTGTGTATTTCCATTCCTACAAATATAGGATCTAGAATGTGTCATTGCAACCAATAAATAAAATAAAAACAGAAATTCCCCTCAAATAATGATGTGCACTCTGCAACTGGATTTTCCTCTCTATCCTCCTTTTGCAGTAGAATTCTGAAAATTAAATACGTAAAAACTCACCTGCTTTTGTTTTTTGCATAGGAACACACTGAAAGTCAATCATTAAGTTATGCTGGCTAAAGTCCCTAAGGTCCAACCTTTCCAGGAAGGCTCCCAGTGATTTGGTTCTCTGAACCAAACATGTAATTTAGAGGATCTAATGTAGCCTTCGGTGTATGTTTCAGGGTAGAAGGGGGTCTGCTGGAAATTGCTCAAAATAAATGAAGGTACAATGAGAAATGGAAATTACATGAACTGAGTCATTTGTGGTTCTAAGGCATTTCTGTATTTGTAGTAATAACCCTATCAGAGAAGACGTCTTCTAAGAATGCATACACCAGTAGTAACTTCCTGAACTAAGATAATAAAAAGGTTTTCTGACAGCATTGCTTCCTGCCACCCCCAGTGGCCTGTTGCCCTCAGGGACTCCCTCCTTCGGTTTAGAATGGTCCCTGCCCCCTGCCGGGTAATGTGGACAACAAAGATGGCTCAAGACTGAATGTCTTCCCCCACTCAGGAGTCCAGGCTCTGTCTTATGGCCAGACATGAGCCTCCCACAAGGGCACATAAATGAGCCTGCACCTCTCTGTCTATAACAACTACTGTTAAAACTGATGGGCGAGGGAGCCAAAAAAATTTTATTTCCTATTCATTCCTTCAACCCCAAACCCCAATTTACTCTCTTCCGGATGTTGCCGTTAGAAGTAATGTCAGAAAGGAAGGCCCAGCATGGGGAAGGAGAAAGACTGAAAGGATGTGGTTAAGTGTTCTTTAAAAGAAAAAAAAAATACAAATAACCTTCCCCCCACAGAACGCTGTTGTTTAATTTGTCAGCAGCGTGATGGATTTGTGAGCAGATCTATTTGCAAGTTCACCAAATCCCCAGGTGCCTAATGTCAAATCTTAAGTGAAATGTGAGGCCACTCAAAGACAAAGTGACCCTCTGATCATGAACACAACGGGCAATGGAAGAGGTGAAAAGTGGGATATGCAAGGGCATACTAGCAATACAACTCAAAAGAGGAAACAGGTAAGTTCACTTCACTCCAAGTGTATCCCTCACAAAGCAAAAGCTGGTGTGACTGTAAAGGACTAAGGGTTGAACAGGCAGGTCGTGCAAGTTCAGAGCCTATCAGCAAAAGCCATGACGAGTTTAAAGTGGTTAAGCCCACCAGCAGATTTCAGAAGTTTCATTTCAAGTTTACTTCTATAAACACATACATGGTAATTCCATTTGATCGCTGTGTTTCCTGAACTGATACAGCACTACGTCCCACTCATTTAATCAATTACTTGTAGGTGTTGATTCTGTAATCTATTTCTTTTAAATTTCCTATTTTCCTTAAAAACCACAGCTGTATTTTCTTGCCTTTGGATGCTGCTGAGATTGCCGTTTCCTGATAATAGTCTCTCCTCCTTCTACCCTCCCTAAGTAAACTAAGTAGCTAGTCACTGAAGTAACCTGTAAAGCCACAGATCTTTTCAGGAAGCAGACGATTAAATACATTAGTATGTCTTCAAAACTATTTTCAATTCATCTGATCTTTGATCAACCACAGTTATGCTCTTTTTTTCACGTGTCCAACTGTTCTATGGGTGGATTTCCCATTGGAGAGAAGGGGTCCAAGAGTTCTGCACCCAATTTGTAATCTCTCCAGCTTCCACTTTGGCCTTAATTGTTCAATTTTCTCCCATCCTTTTCTTCTCACCCCATCTTTAAATGCTGGATCCTAAAAACCAAAATATTCCTTTACCATCTGTAAAAACACTTTTAGAATGAAAATTTCTCTCTGGACCTTTAGTTTATATACTTTCCCAGCAATGAACACAGAAGACATCTGTACACCTTCTGTGAACCTGTCTTCAGTTACACCTATCCCAAGTCACTACCCAATGACCTTTAAAAATATAGGGCAGCTCTTGGCATTGTCATCCCAAAGGGGTCGGTTACAAACTATTTTTAAGTTGTATTTGTAAATGTTATCTCCACCCCACAATTCATGGAAACTCTGAGAGTAAACAACCCCAGAAGTGTTATTAATCTTTAGCCTAGAGTTTCTAGTAATGTCCTGACTTCTGGTACAAAACAGCCCAGTACAGAAGCTACCTAGCCTATGAAACAGCTTTAAAAATCACTCCTGATAAAGATAAAATTGTTCAGGATCTGTACTAAGGAACTCTCAGGATTTCACAGCTAAAAGGTACTTCGCTAGTTCAAGTCCACTTAATTAGTGAGGAAGAAAAGTGGGCCAAGACCTTCTCCACCACCACGGGTAAGGCGCATAAAAGACCACAGTGGCCATACGTTTCCTAGGTAACTTCCACCAAATTCTGACCTCCCACAGAGGTCGAAGTGTGTGTGGGGGGGGAAGAAAACCCTAAGTTTTGAATAGATGGGCCGATATTCCGGACATCCCTCCAAGGATGAGGCTGCCCTGGGCGACGTTCTGTGCAGATACCGGGCTGTATGGCCAGAGCCCGAATTCACTTTACAGACTTAGCTTAACACAGTGTTACTCAGCACCTCAGAATCACGTGGGGGGAGTTTCATCAAAATACCGATGCCTGGGTCCCACTTCTACAGATTCGAATTTAATTCGTCTGGGAGGGGCCCCCGAGCAACAAAAGCCATCCACCGAGTGCGAAGCACGGCGGCTGAGAGTCTCTGGAACCAGTCCCCTGTCACAATTAACCAGCAATAACTCAGGAATCTCACGGGCCCCGCGAGATGAGGCTAATTACGACAACGTGACAGGCAAGTCCTCGGCTCTCCCGGCATGTGAGGAAGCCAGGCTTCGGTGCCTCCATGCTCCTCCCTCACTCCCCAAAGGAAACCCAGCCGTCCCCGGAGTCACCTCGTCGGCTCGCAGCTCGCGGATCTCGGGCGGTGGGCGAGCAGGGACCTACTTCCTGTGAGGAGACAGAAGGGGCGCGAGAGGGAGGGGCTGTTGCCCGGGAGACCAAAAATGCACTTCCGGCGCGGATCACGTGACGCGAGCGCCGGAAGTCCGCGCACGGCGCCGCTGACGCCACGTCCGCTCCGCGTTCTGCGCCACGTGGGAGACAGTCGTGAGATGAGGCTCCGCCTTCTGGGGCGGAGCGGAGGGAAGGGCTGGAGGAAGGTGGTGGGCCAGGGGAGTGGGCGCGGCTCCGGGGTCGCCGCGCGGCTCTAGCGCCTGTATCTCCGCGGACGCGTGTGGCGCGCCGGGAAGACGACGGTTTTGTCCCTGGACAAGTTCCTTGACTGTCGATTTTTCGCCGTGTCTCAGCTCCCTTATCTTCCCCCTCTTGTCTTTAGTTAGCCTTCCCTTTGTTGTTGTTTTTTTTTTTTTTTTTTTTTTTTTTAAAAACCTAGCAAGTCTTGAGGTCCTAGACCAGGAGGACACGCCCCGGCTTTGGAAGTAGCGTTTACTTTATTAACCTCGGGAGCCTCGGATTCTCGCCCAAAAGATGGGAATAGTCCCTAGGGCACAGTGCCCGGTGCGGTAGAACAGACCGAAGTTAGTACCTGTTAACGTTATCTGTATCACAGGCATCACAGGTTAGCATCACAGAGGATTCGTTAATAACCAAGAGAAATCCACTGAAGTCTAAGGGCCGTATCTCCTCTGGGGTAATTGGGCAAACTGTGGCAAGAGCCCTAAAAAGGGCATACTTTTGTCGGAGAAGTTTCACTTCTGGGAACTTATTCCAAGGAAAAACATGTTAAACCGGATGTGCACTGCAGAATTATTTTTAAAAGTGAAAACGAAAACACTTAAGTGCCTAATAAGGGCAAATGGCTAAGTCAGTCAGGCTCTACGCACGGCGCAAATATTACCATGTATTCCTATATTTCAGAAGAATCAAGCAGTATAGAAGATTAAAAAATACATACTGGCTGTCTGCGATGCGACAAAGAATGTAAAATACCTCGTTTTACTAGTGATAATATGTTAGAGAAGGACTGTTTAGGCTAAATAAAATGAGGTTAAAATTACTTTCACCTTTCTCTTTTTACTTTCTTAATGTGATTGCTAGAACATTTGAAATGACGTATGTCCCATGAATCATTGTGTATTTCTATCGGACACTGGTATACTATTTACCAGATATACACTGGTGAACAAGACAATTTTTGTCCTCATAAAAGTAACATTTTTTTGAGTACAGCATGGACAATGACCAGGGAGATAATGTTATTGTATATCTTGGTTATATGTAGAACATAAAGCAAGGTAAGGCCAGAAAAGGTGTATGGTTTGAGGGCAGTTATTTTAAATATTTTTATTTACTTATTTGACAGAGAGAGACACACCGAGAGAGGGAACACAAGCAGGGGGTGGAGGAGAGGGAGAAGCAGGCTTCCCACTGAGCAGGGAGCCCCATGCGATGTGATGTGGCGGTTCCATCCCAGGACCCTGGGATCATGACCTCAGTCAAAGGCAGACGCTTAACAACCGAGCCACCAAGGCGCCCTGAGGGCCGTTATTTTAGATGACATCCTTCCTCCCCTTTTCAGAAAATAGATGTGGGAAGAATGAGATCTCTATGGATAGAATGGGAAGGGGATGGTAGGAGCGTGGGGTCTTCCTTGCAAAGTCAGCCATGGATTGAGGCTGATAAATTATTTGTGCCTCTTGGAATCTCTGCCTTATGGAAGAAACCATACCAGGAGAGGAAGGCAAGAGAGAAGAGCGGTATACCAGGGTGAACGAGTTCAAGGGGCCGCTTGGAAACACAGAACAAAGCAGGCTTGCTGGGGGTACATTTCAGGTAGAGAGGTTACTGGAGTAATACCAGTATGTATGCTGTAGTACTGTGGGTGGCTGTTTAAGTATAAATAATGAGCATACTCCGGTATTAAATAGCATATTACTTTGCTGGCTGTCAAAGAAACTCAGAATGTTGGATTTTTCTCTTGTGTTGGAGCGCCATCTGGTGGAAATTCACGAATCCTACTGTTCTTCACCCTCTTTTGTGCTGTAGCGCCGCCTGGTGGAGACTTATAAATCCTACCGCTCTTCACCAGCTTGCTTGGAATGGGCTTTCGCTCTTGTTGGGTGTAAACCTCAAATTATAAATAACCCTTAAGTGGATTTTGGCCAAACTTGAAGGGTCCTCCTCTTTAAGACGAGGAACTCTTTAAAGTAGGGTTTTTCAGCTCCAGCACTATTGACGTTCGGGGCCAGATAATTCTTCACTGCGGGCGCCGTCCTGTTCACCAGAGGATGTCCAGGCCAGCAGTACCCCCCTCCCCCACCCCGCCCTCCCTACCCTCTCCGCTGGTGACAACCCCAAATTGCCACATCTCCCTTGGGGGCCACATCGCTCCCCGCTGAGGACTGTTCCTTTTTTCAGAGTACTTAAGAGTCCACAGTCTATTAAGGTGACCTGCCCCTCGGACTGGGCGGGGCACGTCCGGGAGAAACAGGAGGACAATACCGGGCGAAGTCGGCTCCTGCTTGTCCCAGCACCTGGAGATGAGACTGACTGAGGGCCCCAAGGCCCGGGAAGCGGATGTGAAATTTCTTTAAATCCCCCAGGGCAAGGGAATCTATAGAGGTCATTGCTTAAAGCATTAAGGCACACGGAATAGGCTCAGAATGTGGTACTGGGGGAGGGGCAAAGTCTGCTCAGGGGTGAACAGATGTGGATGATCGTGGTAGGTATGGGAAGCCATAGTTCATCTCCGGGGGGCTTTCTGGCTCTCCCCATGCCTGGTCCCTCTCTGCGGCCTGAGTGCTGTCAAGAAGCTGGTTAGGAGCCACTCCCCTTGCCTGGGTCAAGGGAGTGGAGCTAAAGGAGCAAAGGATCAAGAAAGAATTGTTGGCCAAAACCAAAAAAAAGGTTGTTTTATTCAAGTCCAGGGGCAGGACCCATGGGCAGAAAGCTGCAGGGAGACTGTGCGGAGTGCCTGATGACTCACTCTCAAGCTGGGAGGGGGTTAGGAAGCCTGTAAGTCCGGAAGGAATTTGGGAGCAAGGTTTTCAGGACCGTGAGGGGGCTGGGCTGCTGTTAAGATAAGGTCATTTAGGGGCGCCTGGGTGGCTCAGTGGGTTGAGCCGCTGCCTTCGACTCAGGTCATGATCTCAGGGTCCTGGGATCGAGCCCCGCATCGGGCTCTCTGCTCAGCAGGGAGCCTGCTTCCTCCTCTCTCTCTCTCTCAGCCTGCCTCTCTGCCTACTTGTGATCTCTCTCTCTGTCAAATAAATAAATAAAATCTTAAAAAAAAAAAAAAAAAGGTCATTTAGGACTGTCTAGTAAGACCTTAGTCCCAAGACCCTTCAGATGCATATCAGCGGGCCACAGGTTCGGAGGATGATCACTAACACCTATCTTGGGGTACCAGGCCGGGCAGAGATAAAGGAAGTTTCCAAAGGGATTTCTACAGCCTGGAGGTCGGGCTAATGTCAAGCTTGCCTTTAACGTCAAGGTTGCCTTTCGCCTCTAGCAAGGTATTCACATGGGGCAGTTGAGTTCCTGCAGGAAGTTCACTCCGTCTGTCTCAAGTACTTGTCAATGGGCTGCAAGCTGGAAGGACATTTAATTTTTTCTACATTTCTTTTGCCTTTGTTCTGCGCATCAAGTTTCCCAGGAGGGTTGCCTGGTGGCAGCTTCTGCCCCCTCCCCCAGGGCGTCTCCTGCACTTTCCCGCCTGCTCTCACCTTCTGGTCAGCTGTGCCCCACCTTCCTGTCCCTCTGTCTCCACAGAGGACCTCACTCCTGACAAAAATGAAACTGCCGCGGGATTTGATGCTCTTGGCCATATCCTCTTTATTATTATTTTTTGGCCATCACCACTTTCTCCCTCCCCAAACAGCGACGTAATATGTGCTCAGTGCACAGAACGAAACACAAGAAGTAAAACCACCAACCTTCGAAGACACATGTACCTAAGCACGAAGAAGAATAAGAAGAATCCCTCCCAGCACCATGACTTTAAAAGAGCCATTTTTTATAATTAGTGTACATCCTCCCACTTTTTGTTTTATGCTAATAATTTCAAACACACGCACTATTTTTTTTTTTTTTTTAATACATGCGCACATAAAGCCAAATGGCTTCCTGTGGTAGATCCCTATTGGGCAGCTCTTCCCCAGGAAGCTGGCTCTGTGACAGAGCTTAGGGTGGCTTGTGAAGAAATGATTATCAGTTCACGGCTTAGCATCCTCCCGCCAATGACAAACCTGAGAACCGGGGCCATGCCTTATCGGGTTCTGTGCTGCCCAGACCTAGCATGGCAATCAGTACTGGTTAAATGAAATACTGAAATGAAGTGGGACAGTAATTGTGGTTATGTGGATCTTTGCAAACTGGAAAACAATGATGAAAGGATTCATTATGCATTTGCTTGAGACGGGAAACTCTAGAAAGATTAACCCATATTTACTTTATGATATTTAATTACGTGTCCTTTTTTGGGAAAAATAACAAGAGTCAGTATCAGCTGACAATAGTTCTGAGCTAATCTTTAACCGTGTTTTGAATCTTCGGTAGATGAGATTCTTTAACTGTAATTGATAAAGAGGATTAGGGGATTGGTGTGGGATAGAACCAACTATTTGTGAAATATTACTCAGAATTCAAGTGCTGAAAATTTGTGCTTAAAGAGGGGATTATAAAGCACTATGTTTATGTAGAGCTCCGCAAAGCAGTACCCTCTTCATCCAGCAGAGGGCGCAGGTGTATAGCGTTAGCAACAGAGAAAAAGTAATCGGGAAGTGCGTTCACAGCCATACACTTGAGTGACAGACGCCATGCCTTGTAAATCTAAAGTTCAACACGTACGTCTGAAGTTCAACAATGTGTTGTTTGCATACTGCATTCCCAACTCCATTCTTTCACATTTAAAAAAAAAGTTATATCATCCACCAGCTCAGGATTAGGCTAATGTCTAAATAATACTGTTCATTTCAACTGGGTAAAAGCATTTGAGCCCAACAACGTGTAAGGGTTTTGTTTTTTTTTCCCCCGAAGAGCATAATATCACGTATGGCATGTTTTCTCTTCTCACCGGGTACTTTAGGGGTCATGACACAGAAGTAAAACACACCTACCTACACTGTGCAGTATTGTCTCTATAGATTGCGGGGGGGGGGGGGGCGCAATATCAGGTTCATTGCTCCGCACTCGCCGGTGTTTTCCGATTTTGCTTGGCGTGGATACTGGACACCATGAGTTCATGTGGTGAAATGGACAGAAGTGCTCTAGGGGATGAAAGATCTGGCTTTGTCCCTTCCTAGTTGTGCGGCCTGGTTCAAGTGACGACTTCTCAGAGCCTATCTTCATCTGTCACTGGAGGAACAAGAATGCCCACTGGGCCCTCTTCACAGATGGACGCTGTGTGCGCACAGTGTCGGAGCCGAGGACAGGCGCTCTCGGCGCAAGCGGGGTGTCCTCTGTCCGGTAATACACGAGTAACTGACAGGAGCCGCTGTCAGCAAATGTCCACCAGATGGCGGCAAAAGGTTCTAGCTTTCTCTCTGCGAAGCCCTTGACCAAATCTCTGGGTGCTCCAGCCATTTAGAGCAGGATCCAAGCGGTCAGCGGGGGTGGGGGGAGTGTGTGGGGAGGTGTTAGGTTGAAGCTAATCGGGGAAGGAAGGCTTTAATTAGTATTAGGACCGTCTGTAAAGCAAGAAGTGCTTCAGATACCTTCATCGCTTTACATGGCTCGTTCCATTTTGGGGGCATTTATCCTTTGTTGGTAATGGAAAACTGTAAGAGAACATAATAGGTATATGTCTACACCTATATGGGTATAAATGTTTATTACAGTATAGTGTTGAAAAACAAAACTCAACTGAGTAAATTTAAAGATCCTGGGGCGCCTAGTTGGCTCATTCCGTAAAGAGTGCTCCTGTTGATCTTGACTTGTGAATTCAAGCCCCATCTTGGGCATAGAGTTTACATTAAAAAAGAAAAAAAATCTAATTGGCTCTATTAGGTGATTCGGGAAAGGAGCAGTACCCCAGCTAACAAGTACTTGTACAGAGATACGGGAGGAGCTGTACGGAGCGGAAGGTTTTTACAGGAAGGAGAGCGGGGCATAAAGTTATTAGCAAAAGAAAAGAAAGAATTTTTACTTCCCGTTTTGGGGCGGAGGGGATAGAAGTGCTTTTATCAGCAAATGACCTCCCTAGTGCTAATCAGGACATTTTAGACTGACTGTTATGTTAAAAGATCTCATTCTTGGGAGAGGTTGAAATTAAGTCTTCATTTGCTTTTGGTGGGGGGTGGTGGTAAATGACCCCCCCCCCCTTTTTAAAAAGATTTTATTTATTTGACAGAAATCACAAGTAGGCAGAGAGTCAGGCAGAGAGAAGGGGAAGCAGGCTCCCCGCTGAGCAGAGAGGCTGATGAGGGCTCGATCCCAGGACCCTGGGATCATGACCCTGAGCCGAAGGCAGAGGCTTAACCCACTGAGCCACCCAGGCGCTCCATGACTCCCTTTTTTTAAAAAAAAAAATTTTCTTATTTATTTATTAGAGAGAGAGACAGCATGAGAGGAGAGAGGTCAGCGGGAGAAGCAGACTCCCTGCTGGGCCAAAAGCCCAATGTGGGATTCGATCCAGCGACTCCAAGATCATGACCTCAGCTGAGCCATCCAGGAGCCCAAATGACTTCCTTTTGAGCTTCTTTGTTTGTTTGTTTCTTTCTTTCTTTCTTCCTCCCTCTCTCCCTTCCTTCCTTCCTTCCTCTTTCTCTTTTAACAATTCTTTATGGATAATTAGTAAGAATGGAAGCAACTTAGGAACATGGAATGTTAGGCAGCCATCAAAGTAAAAATTAGGAATATTATCTAGGTGCATGGAAGTTAAGTCTGGTGAATACATAAAATAAAAGCAGAATGAATTATGTGTCATGTTAATAACTACGGCGACACTGAGAACATATGTGCCTGGGAAACAAAAGGCAAGAAAGACATCATAACCCCGACATGTCAGGGTTAGTGTCTTGCTCTTTCTGTCTCTGTGTGTCTCTCTCTCCTTTGGGAATCACATAATGGCTGTTATAGTGATATTTGCAGAACACGACACTTCTAAAGGGATTTTCATGCTTTGTTTGAAATACAGTAATGCCAAATGTATCCAGCATATTCTGAAAGAAGCGGCATATTTAAATGACTTCTGAATCTGATTTCTTTTTTTCTGTTACAAGTTTTTTTTTTTAAACTGAATAAAAGGTAAAAGATCTTTTTTGGGTGGGGGGAGGGTGCCTGAGTGACTCAGTTAAGCAGCTGGCTCTTGATTTTGGCTCAGGTCATGATCTCAGGGTCCTGGGAGGGAGCCCCAGTCTCTGAGCTCAGTGTGGAATCTTCTTGAGGCTTCTCTCTCCCTCTCCCTCTGCTCCTCGCTCTGCCTTCTACCACACGGGCTCTCTCCCCCTTTATAAAATAAATAAATCAATCTTAAAAAAAAGTTTCCCCCTCCCCCAATGTTTACTCATTTATTTAATTTTTTTTTTTTAACATTTTTATTTATTTATCTCATGGAGGCGGGAGAAACAGGGAGAAACAGACTCCCTGCCATGCAGGGAACTGGATGCAGGCTCGATCCCAGGACCCTGGGAACATAACCTGAGCAGAAGGCAGACTCTTAATGACTGAGCCATCCAGGCGCCCCCTCCTTGATTCTTGCTTTCCCAGGTTTTCTTTTTTTGTTCTTTGGTCTTTTTTTCTCTTAAAGTCCATCAGGTGTCAGTTCCATGTTTGCCAGTGTCCCAGCCTTTGGCAACCTTCCCTTCCTAACCTCTACACAAACTTGCTGTTTTTAATGTGCTTTGCTAGAAAATCACGCAGAGTTTACTGGAACTCTGTGCAGAGAGCTCCAAAGGGCTTTCCTGTTTATGTAGTGTTTGGACAGTGGACACATTGTCATATCTTTTTTGGTTGCTCAGAGGTGTTTGGGCTTATTTCTTGACTCTTGGCTGTTTCCTGGCTACGCTGAGGTCTCTCGGAAATGACCTGTGCACCAGGGAGAGGCTGCTGCAGGGAAAAGAAAATACTGGCTCTCAGCAACAAAGCATCACAGGAGTAGGTCCAGTCAACACCAACGAATCGATGGAAACTGAAAGCAGAGCCAAGCAATCAACAGCCATCTCAGGGGTGCCTGGGTGGCTCAGTTGTTAAGCATCTGCCTTCAGCTCAGGTCATGATCCCAGGGTCCTGGGATCGAGCCCTGCATGGGCCTCCCTGCTCAGGGGGAAACCTGCTTCCCCCTCTCTCACTCCTCCTGCTTCTGTTCTCTCTCTCACTGTGTCTCTCTCTGTCAAATAAATGAAGAAAATCTTAAAAAACAACATGAACCCCACACCTGCGTCTGTTCCCTACTTCTCCCATGTTTCTTCTCCCTGGACCATATTCATCTCCTTTAGAAAGGAGCAATAGAATGAGAAAAAGCAGAAGTTAGACAGAATAACAATTTATGTGATTCAAGGATCTTTTTCCTAGCCAACCAATAAAGAGCATACATTTTGAATATAAAAGGCATATTTTTAAAAAAGATTATAGTTATTTATTTGACATAGAGAGAGAGAGAGAGAGAGAGAGAGGGAGCACAGCAGGGGGAGGGGAGAGGGAGAGGGAGAAGCAAGCTCCCTGCTGAGCAGGGAGCCCAATATAGGGCTTGATCCTGGGACCCTGGGATCATGACTTGAGCTGAAGGCAGATGCCCAGCCAACTGAGCCAGTTGCCCCATAAAAGGCATATTTTTAACACATAAAGCAGGTTACCAGATGCCATGAAGACTAAAGGAAAAAAAAGTAGGCATTTATGCTCCCTGTGCTTTGTTGGTTTGCAAAGAGTTAACTAGGAGTTGACCATTAGTGAGATTAAAATGGAATTAATTGTCATTCAAATGATACATAAGTCTCTGGGAATATATGTGTTATATGAACTCACATATTTCTGCTTTCCAGGGTCAATGTTATTTTCTTTTGGTTCTGGAATCTAAAGACTCCAACTCAATGTTAGCCACAATGGATGTTTAGACACTCTTTTTTTTTTTTTTAAAGATTATATTTATTTGACAGACAGAGATCACAAGTAGGCAGAGAGGCAGGCAGAGAGAGAGAGGAGGAAGCAGGCTCTCCGCTGAGCAGAGAGCCCGATGCGGGACTTGATCCCAGGACTCTGGGAACATGACCTGATCTGAAGGCAGAGGCTTCAACCCACTGAGCCACTCAGGCGCCCCCCTAGACACTCTTTTGAAGAGAGTTTTGACCACAATTTATTCAACTCCACCCTGTTCTTGAAAGTGTTCATGTACTTCTAGAGCCTGGAAAACCTCATGGCACTGCCAGGTCTTCTCTTTATTCCATTTAATTCCATTATTTATTTATTTTTATGCCCAACAAAATTGGCAACATCCACGAAGCAAAATAAGCAAACCCATTCCCTGATCTTCGGAGTAGTCACTGAAAGATAACTTGTAACTGGACGTAATTTTTGGTTTCTTTTGCTTAATTCTGATGAAGCTTATGGATTCCATGGATCAGTGTGGTAAGGAGTGACCTACACTTAGATCCATGTACGAGAAGTGACCATCTTCTAAGAATCAATGCAAATTGCTGGGTATATTTTGGTTCGGTGTGATTAGAAATGATAATCAATATTAGAGAAATGATTAGAAGGTGCAGACTGTCCAGGGAGTGAAAGGGAGGATGCTTGGAGTGAATAGAGTGTTGTATCTCCACTAGACAAGATTTGCTGGTCATTGTGTTAGAAAGCAAATTGAAAAAATGGCCATCTTTTCCACAGTTTGAAAGTTATGTTATAAAAACCTACCATGTCCTGTTGTTATCTGATTAAATCCCATATTAGAAATGCATATTTTGCATTTGATGCATCTGTTTTTTTTTAAAAGATTTTATTTATTTATTTGACAGACAGAGATCACAAGTAGGCAGAGAGAGAGAGAGGGGCGGTGGGGGAAGCAGGCTCCCTGCTGAGCAGAGAGCAGGATGCAGGGCTCGATCCCAGGACCCTGGGATCATGACCTGAGCCGAAGGCAGAGGCTTAACCCACTGAGCCACCCAGGCGCCCCTGATGCATCTACTGAATTCTGGATTGTTCTTGGTGGTAGGGACAAGGTGAACTTGTAGAAAAATCACCTAATCAGAAATATTGGAATAATCCAAAAGAAAGTGTTTAGAGCCATGAAACCATCCCAAACCACATTTTACCCAACAATTTAAAAAATTTCTTCCATAATAATTTTACAGTGTTTTGAACAACTATGAAAATAATATTGTTTCCACCTTTTTTGTTCATTTTCTACTAGAAATGATAATGGGAAACAAGAGGGCCAAAAATCTAGGAAGTAGAGAATACCTTCCCTTCCAGCTAGGGAACTCTATAAATGTCCACAATTTTGATGATCACTGAACGTTGATAATAATATATGTACTCAAATTATTAGGTAGCCATTTGGTTTTCTATTAAGCTAAACAAATGCAATCAGTTTAATATACATAATTGATAAGACCCGTAGAAATAAAGTACTAGTTAAATAATTTATAGCAGTGGTTCTTAGCTTTGAATTCATTCTAGCAGCACTTGGAGAGCTTTTAAAAACCCTAAACCCAGGCCAGATCGCAGACCAATTAAATTAGAATCTCTTGGGGCTGGAACTCAGACGTCAGTATTTTTTAAGCTCACTAGGTGATTCTAATATGTAGTTTGGGAAACACTGGTTTATAGAATATCTCTTTACTCTTAGGTAAGCTTATGCACATTAGGGACTCTTTCTTTACCAATCTTTACCAGGCTATTAGCCTTTAGGGACTGTTTCTGTTTCTTTTGCCTTAAAGAAAGGTAAATCAGTCCAAAAGAATAAGTGTATTTGTTTTCATTTCCTCCTACTTTCTTTTCCTCTGCTCTTGGTTTTTCTGCCGAATTGATCAACAGAGCAAAATAGCATATGGTGCCGGGTCATCATAGGTTTGAATACAGGTTGGGCTGTTTACTAGTTACCATATTGGCGATCTATTTAATCTCTAAACTAGTCCCTGCCCCCAGCCCCCTACCATCTGTGGAAGTTTTTCTCAACGGGGAGTAATTTTAGCCCCCCAGGAGACATTTCTTAACATTGGAGACATTTTTGATTGTCACCATTAGGGGGATGCTTTTGACATCTACTGGGCAGAGGCCAGCAATGCTGTTGAACATTCTACAGTGCACACGACAGCCTTCGTGACACAGTTTTATTTGGCTCCAAATGTCTCTAGTGCTGTGGTGAAGGAACCCTCATCTGCCAAATGAGGCTCTGGTGTCCTACTGCCTGCATTCAAATTCTTTTTTTTTTTTTTTTTTTAAGATTTCATTTATTTATTAGACACACAGAGAGAGATCACAAGTAGGCAGAGAGGCAGGCAGAGAGGGAGGGGGAAGCAGGCTCCCTGCTGAGCAGAGAGCCTAATGCGGGGCTCGATCCCAGAACCCTGAGAACCATGACCTGAGCTGAAGGCAGAGGCTTAACCCACTGAGCCACCCAGGTGCCCCTGTATTCACATTCTTGTTCCTCCACTTCCTAGTTGTGAAACCCTTGGTACCTTATTATTCCTGCCCGAATCTGTCTGAAAACGTGTAAATATCATCAGTACTCACTTTGGAGCTGACGTGAGGTTTCAATGGGCTGATGCAGGTAGAGCATTAACACGGTGCCCACCCAGTAGCTAATTATTTCTGAAATATGTCTCTTTCTATGTTGGGGCATTCTTGCCTTCTTGTCAGGGCCCTTGAGATCATTTGCTTGACCCTACTCCGACAACCTCAGCATTAATATTTTGTACTTTGGTGGTAGGAAGGGAAAAGCGGTTGCAGTGTAGAGTGGCTTCAAACAGGAACCTGCTTTGGACTCCAAGTGGATATTCAGAGGCGACAAGCCCATAGAGAACTGTTACATTCCTTCTCCCCCTGACACGTTTCACATTCCTCTGCCACCTCACCACTAGCTTGACACTTGTGTTGGGGTGGAATGTCCGAATAAACAAGCTTGTATTGGGTAAAAAACAAACAACAACAACAAGAAAAAGAAACCAATGTCAAATGTATTGTTGCAAGTGCTGATTCTAAGAGAAGAGGGTTAATGGCAATGAACACAGTTCAGTAATAAATTTTATAGTTATTATTAAGAGGCAGATAGCTAGCTATAGGAGTCAAACTCAGCAAAGAGCACCACAAAGAGTGTAGTAAATAGACTGGAGAATCATTACTACAGAAGGAGTCAAAGTTATAGGTCATAATGAAACTGTGGGGGACAGTATAGGGAGGAGAGAGAAGGGGCTCAGGATATAACCCAAGAAGTATCTGCTCGACTAATATTTCTTGCGGACCTACTGTGTATCTACCAGTTGCCTTTCTTTTCTTTTTTTAAAAGATTTTTGTAAATGAGCTATTTCATCTTTATTTTTCCTTTTTAAAGGTTTTATTTATTTATTTGTCAGAGAGCACAAGCAGGAGAGAGGCAGGCAGAGGGGGAGGCAGGCTCCCCACTGAGCAGAGAGCCCAATGCAGGGCTTGATCCCAGGACCCTGGCATCATGACCTGAGCTGAAGGCAGATGCTTAACCAACTAAACCACTCAGGTGCCCATTTTTAAAAAGATTTCATTTATTTATTTGAGAGAGTGAGAGAGAATATGAGTGGGGGAAGCAGGAGAGGGAGAGGGAGGAGCAGACTTCCTACTGAGCAGGGAGAGCCAGATGTAGGCTCCGTCCCAGAACCCTGGAATCATGACCTGAGCTGAAGGCAGGCACTTAACCGACTGAGCCACCTAGGCACCCCTGTATGTTGTTCTTCAAAAATGTTATTTTGGGCGCCTGGTGGCTAAGTCATTAAGCGTGTGCCTTCGGCTCAGGTCATGATCCCAGGGTTGTGGGATCGAGTCCTGCATTGGGTTCCCTGCTCAGCGGGAGGCCTGCTTCTCCCTCTCCCACTCCCCCTCCTCATGTTCCCTCTCTCGCTGTCTCTCTCTCGATCAAATAAATAAATAAAAATCTTTAAAAAATATTTTAAAAAATAAAAATATTATTTGATATGCATTTTCCGGGACATCATCCGTCATAAACAACATTTAAATTAGCTTCAAAATATTCTTTCAAATGGCTATATTGTAATTTACTGGACCATTCTTCTATCTGGGGACACTTAAGTTGTTTCCAGGTTTTTACCATTACAGACAGATTTCCCCCGCATACCGATTTTCTAATGTTTGGATTATTCTCTTAAGCTACTTACAAGATCTATTTTTGAAGTGTTTCTTTATCCGTGAAGAATGTATAAAAGAATATGCAACTGGAAAATCTTGTGTGATGGAGAAAAGATTCTATCACGGATTAATATTTATCATAAAAAGTTTAAACTGGCATAAAGCTCCCATGAAAGAAAAGGATTCCAACCACGAATGAACATGAGTTGAGCCCACCTACTCTCTCTTTGAACAGAGATGGAAAGGTCTTCTCTGATTTCCACTTGAATAAGAACAGAACTCCCAGTGCTCACTATTTATTTATTATTGCCTAAAAGTAGATTTCTATTGCATAAAAAACAGGAAATAAAAGCAAAAAGAAGGCAGGAAAGTCCTCTTCCCTGGAAATAATCATCACCTCTTTCTCCAGGGCCCCTGGAGGAGCATCTTTGAATCCTCAGCAGTCTGGACCACCTCCAGTGGTTGGGCCTGAGGAAAACCACCTCCCGGCAGTTTCGACAAATGTTCTAGCCCCTGAGCTCTGAGACTGGGGGGCTTTCTTCAAGGATGTCCCCTCCTAGAGAAGTAACATTTGTTTCTCTTTTCTTTGGTCTTCTGGTTAGTTTATATGTATTTCAGAACAAACTTCAGACAAATAGGTAGAAGAAAGTTCTTCTACTTACTTCAGAAAATTGATTTAAAATTGGAGTGATGAGGGCACCTGGGTGACTCAGCAGGTTAAGCGTCTGCCTTTAGCTCAAGTCATGATCCCAGGGTCCCAGGATTGAATCCCACGTCAGGCTCCCTGCTGAGCGGGGAGTCTGCTTCTCCCTCTGCCCCTCCCCTTACTTATGCTTCCATGTGCACCCTCTCTCTCTCTCTGAAATAAATAAATGAAATCTCAAAAAAATAAATAAAATTGGAACGACGGGGTCCCCAGCTGGCTCAGTTCCGTAGAGCATGTGACTCTTGATCTTGGGATTGTGGGTTTGAGCACCATGTTGGCTGTAGAGATGACTTAAAAATAAAATCTTAAAAAGATAAAACTGGATTGGCACTAATTCCCAATGCATTAATTAGACAGCTTGCGAGGTCCATCTTCTGCTAATTTAAATAATTTCCCTAAGTTCTATTTTGTCACTTTTGTATGCAAAAATGTGCCACCTAACTAATTTGACTGTCACAGAAGGGACTTCTTTGGACTCTAAAAAAAACAAATCTTTTAAAAAAAAATGTTTGAATGTCAAATTTGGAATACAGGAATACTGACGCACATTTATTATTCACATTCAAACACGTATTGAGCACCTACTGTGCGGAAGGCAAGATGCTGTGTCCATGGTCTCAATTATAAAATCGGGGTGCTAGGGAGAAAGACTCATCTCGAGACAGAAAAGCTGTATTATGAATGGAAAAGGGCCTGTTGCATGGGGATTCTCTGAGGATTTCCTAGATGCCAGCTTTATTTCGGTTTCCCTTCTTAGAAAGCAGAGGTAAAACCCAAACAGGATGGAGACAGCAAAGGGCCTGGGAGGGTGTGACCAACCGAGGAGCAGGTGTGGAGCTGTCTGCCTTTGCAGTGCTGGGAGAGTGTGAAGCCTGTCGTGGGCCCAGGAAGCGCAGGAGAGAAGCAGATTTATCTCACTGTGCACTTCTGCCCCGGTCCCTACCTGGGGGGCACATGCCCCCAGGGAAATGTGTGCAAAGCTGTCTTCCCTTGAAATCTCTTATGCTTCTTTAGAAGAATATGGACAGCTTGACCCCAAGCCTCAAGATTATGACTCGGTAGGTGAGGAGCCTGGCAATCTCTGTTTTTGCAAAACTTCCTGGGGCAATGCTCAGGAATGGCCAGTTTTGGGAACATGTACAACACACCCAACCCACATATGCCAGTGTTGCCTTATGACCAGGATGCACATCGGAATCATCCAGGGACAATTATAAGAGCGGATGCCCAGGCCCCATCCCTAGAGATTCTGATGTCATTGGTCTCTGGTGGGCCTGAGCGCTGGGATTTTTCCAAGTTCCCAGCTGACTGCGATGGGCAGCCAACTTGGGAACCACTGGCTTAAAGGCATTCAATTCCGATGAACCATCCCTCTTACTGTCAAAGCTCGAAGTGAAGAAATGGTGGCCGTTTGAACTGATTCAGAGAATTCAAGAGAACTAAGAGATCAGAAGAAAGGGTTCAGAGCAGACTGTTACAGAGGGAGCAGACAGGCACGTCCATATCAATGCGGCACCGTCCAGAGCATCTCCGCTCAGAGACAGTTGTCTCTTAACCTTCAGTGGGGGAGGGGGAGCAGGGAACACAAGTGCTCCTTAAAAGACCCGCTGCTTCTGTGATGTTCATAAAGTGGCCAGTGCCTTCGTTATGAAATGAGGCCTTTGTTTCCAGGGGACAAGCAGTCTCTACACTTCTCCAGGGCCAGTAGAAACGTTGAAACCGGCTGGTGATTTCCTCACCCAGAGACAGGACATCAGTCCTGAGAAAGAGGTAGCCTGTGCACAGGTCACAGAGAAACGAGGCTGATTGTTTCCATAGATTCCGTACTTGTAATGGCGCATTGCACTGGGTTTCTTTTCATTTACAGATGGCACAGCAGATGGCAGTCCGAGACAAAAAGAAGGAGATGGGTCTGTGACCATCTCCAACCCGGGGTGCCTAGGCAAGAGAGCAGATTCTGGGAGCTGCACAGCATCTGCCAAGCACTGTCTGATAGAATTTTCTGGGAGGATGGAACTGTTCTATATATGCACTGTCCAGCAGCATAGCCACCAGCCTCATGAGCTCTTGCCTATTCAGTATGGGCTGCCTTTGGCTGAAATATGTTATTTGCACCTTAAAAAAAATCTTAGTTGTGTCACCTTGGCCCTTGTTGCTAAGTGAGTGCTTATCGATCATTCTTGTACATAGGTATCAAGCCTCTTCCTGAGAGCTTTAGAAGTGTTAACAAAACACAATTCCTGCCTCGCCTGCAATTCTACGACCTGACCTCTGGGTGGTGGTGTGTTCGGTCCAAGCCTCTTAGGGGCCCTTGTGGGCAACCGGAAGCGTGCTGATTGAAGTAAAGATCAACATGCCTTTTGTCCCTCAAAACAGGTTTCCTGTAAGACAGCTGAGTGTAAGTAGCATGGCGTAAGAGATCACATTTGTCACTTGAATTTTCAGCCAGCGTTTTCATCCAGGAGGTGGAGAACTGTGGGGATCCTTGCAGATTTTGGCAGGGAGCGTTTCATGATTTAAGGCCTGGGGAATCTCGTGTTTTCCAGTATGCTTAGATTTTTAATACTGGGGCTCAGGTGTCCTGAGTAAAGACAATTGCAGCTCCACTTGTGAAAACCCAATAGCAGAATGCTAATCCAGGAAAAGCTGTGTTCCACATTTTGCTATCTCAAGAGAAACCTCATTTTGTACTCATTTCATTTCTGCTGTTCACTCTCCATGCTGAATAATAAACACAGGCATAAACTAGAAAAAGATATTTTCTTTTCCAGGAGATGGAATTGCCTAGAAAACTCTGGAATTAAAAAAAAAAAAAAAACACCCTAAATATAAATCTTGTCAGACCTGATAGCTAAGGCTTGAAATTTTTATCTACTCTCAGTGGTGAGAGCTACCAAAGACTGTATTAAAAAAAACAAAACAAAACATCCCAGGGGCACCTGGGTGGCTCAGTGGGTTAAGCCTCTGCCTTCGGCTGAGGTCATGATCTCAGGGTCCTGGGATCGAGTCCCGCATTGGGCTCTCTGCTCAGCAGGGAGCCTGCTTCCTCCTCTCTCTCTGCCTACTTGTGATCTCTCTGTCAAATAAATAAATAAAATCTTAAAAAAAATTTTAAAAAGTATCCCAGTTTGTCTCTGAAGAGATAGGGTGTTTATCAGTCAGTATTATATATGAAAACTTCCCCACAGACTTAACACAACCTGTCAAGCTCCCTTGTTTTACTGTGTTTGTAAATCAGAGCGTGTTTGAAATACAAAGTAATGGTGAGCTCTGATGTGTGGTAAAGGGTTTCCATTAGTGTCAACTTTTTTTCCCCAACACCTTTACCTAGAGCTCCCGTGAGGAAAATACTCGTGTGCTAAGGGAGCACATGCTAAGAAATGGTCGATATTAGAAAGGGGTATTGAATATTTATCATTATTATTTTTTTTGAGGGGCAAGTTCTTTTTAGGACCTGAGTCACAGTTTTTGAATATCCCTAAGGTTGGTAGATCAGGTGAGGTACAGCCAGAAGAGAAGCCACGCAAGTTATTTGAGCTCTCAGTGGAATAGTCTGCGAAGTTCTGAATTTTCACAAAAGGTGCCGCGAAGCACCATCACTGTAATCTGACATGAAAACTAAAATGATGTATTTTAGCAGTTTCCACAATTCAGACGCAAATAGAGTGAGGTTTATTTTAAAAAATTGTGCTTGGGTTCTGAAAAATTATATTGTAGAAGAAAATGCTAATTATGAAGGAAAATATTCAAGCTAAATCGTTAGGTGGACAAAGCGAGTTGCCAAAGAGTAAGGGCAGAGGATTTCCAGGTTTAGCGATGGCAGAACAGCTTGGATTAGACTAAATCCCCTACATATATAAATTGTAAACCTCTGACAAAATATTAGCCAAGCAACTATTTGAAGGCACTAGAAAAAGACAAGAAGGCTGCAGAAACAGGATTTGACTGCTGAAAGGAGGGAATGGCACTGGGTAAGATCCAAGTTTCCGCCGCTCTTCCTTGGAAGGCATTCTATAGTCTACACTAAAACTCAGACAGAAAGCTGATGTCATATTGGCCAGAGGTGTCAGAAGATTGAATTGGGGATGCAGGAGTGGCTGGAATTTGGGTGGTGAAACATCTAGAAACATCACAAAGATGGCTGCATACAGTCTCCCATCGAATCCTATCTATGCATCTCATATATGCATACGAATCTGGGCGTAATCTCCCCTTACATCTTAGGTTGATCCCGGCATTGAACTTGTACCAAGGAGCATCCAAGGATACAGTGGAAGGCAACAGCTAAAAGGCTGAAAATGTGTGGGCAGAGATTTAAGCTCCCGCCATCACAGGGGAGACAGAGTTTGGAGTTTGAGTCCTACCTAGTTATAGAGGTTTGGCAAGTACTTTCGGATTTCCACCAAAATTCCAGAATTCTAGGCCATGCCTAGGGAGCTAACTTTATCACAGGACTAAGAGATCAATTCTAAGACTAAGAACAAATCAAAATGGATCCTTCCCCCAACCCTCCTCGTCCCGACAAAGTGTAAAACCAAGCCTCCACAAACTTAAGGTTATCTGTCTGTAATTTAATAACCCAGTAAAACAAAAACCAACAAAGTTTTATAGGGAACAACTGAGTTCAGATTCTTTAAAACACATTTTCACAGTGTCTAATATACAATAAAAATGGCAAGGTATACAAAACACAGAAACTTGTGACCTAAGAGCACTGGAAATGAGAAATATTTGCACACATGCAAAAGACTCTTTCTGTAAGGCACCTGGGTGGCTAAGTCTGTAAAAACCATCTGCCTTCGGCTCAGGTCACGATCCTGGGGTCCTGGGATCGAGTCTCACATCGGGCTCCTTGCTTAGTGGGAGTCTGCTTCTCTCTCTCCCTCTGCACCCTCCACGTTCTCTCTCTGTTTCTCAAATAAATAAATAAATAAAATCTTAAAAAGACTCTTCTTGTGTTTAATCTACATTTCCTTAAAATTCAATAGACTCTTTAAAGCAAAAACAATATTTTATTTTGGCATTAATAATGTGTAACAATGATAAGGGAGAGGGTAATAGAGTTATACTGTTACAAGGTTCTTACATGTTATCTGAAGTCGTATAATGTGAAGTCTACATAGGTTCTTTTTTAAAGATTTTACTTATTTGTTTATTTTAGAGATAGAGACAGTAGTGGTAGGGGGAGGAGCAGGGCTCGATCTCACAACCCATCAGATCATGACCTGAGCCAAAACCAAGAATCAGACACTTAACCAATGGAGCCACCCAGATGTCCCAAGTCTACATAATTTTTGATAAGTTTAGGATACACAGTGTGATGTTTAGTCTAACTACTAAAAGCAATACAAAAAGGTATAGATAAAAAGTCAATACAGGAATTAAAATGATGTAGCAGAACAATATTTGACTACATAGAAAGCAAGGGAATAGGAACAGAGTGACAATGACAGATAATGGGACAAATGAAAACAAACGGTATTTAAAAATTTACCTAGAAGAATCAAGAAATAGATAAAGACCAAGAAAACTTAAAAGAAGTGTTCTACCTGATATCAAAATGATAAAACTATCGTGCTTCAAATATCGTAATACTAGTGTAGCAAAAGATAGATCAGTAGAAATGGGCCCATGAGCATAGAAAGATTTGGTATTTAATAAAAACGGTATTTCAACTTGGTGGTGGCGGTGGGGACCCTACAGCTAACATACTCATGGGTGAAAGGCTTACCACTTCCCCCCAAGATTGGCAAGAAAGCAAGGTTATCTGCTCTCACAGCTTCTACTCTATGCTGTATTGTCTTTATCCGTAGGTGACATGATTATGTCAAGCTAGTTCAATCGGGGAAAGGGCAACCTTTCTAGCAAACGTTCCTGAGACAACGGGATATCCATATGGAAAAAAATGAAACTTAGCCCAAAACTTAGCCTCAGGTGAGTCAACCCTCTTCAGATGAGGGCCACCAGCCACCTGGCACTCGTGGCAGCTTCAGACCTTCAAGGAAATCTGATGGGTGCCTCAGAGCCTCTCCTACCATCCAACTTCCATGCCAGGTGGGTGCCCCTTGCATCTCATAGTAAGTTTTGGGAATAGATTCTCTACAAGTCTGCTTTTTCTCTTTTCCTTCATTGTCTGCAGCTCTTACTGAGGTCCCACCTGTTACTCTTGCCAGCTCTCTCCTCTAGCGCCCATCTTACATTTTACTCAGCCTCAGCTATCCACAGGGGACAGAGAAAACACACCGTGGTAGAGCCGTGGGCTGGAATCCCACGTGCATATGGTGGAAAGCGGGAAGCAATACAAATGAGTTAACTGTTTCTACATGTAGCAATGTGAATGAATCTCAAGAACGTTTTGTTGTCTGAGTCCATTTTTATGAAGTTCAAGAACAGGCAATACTAATCGACACCAACAGAAGTCAGAAGAGTGTGTGCCTATGGAGGGTGGGGGTTGATGGAATCCCTCGGCGGGAGATGGAGGTATTGAACCTCTTTATTCAGGTGTGTTTTTCCCCAATGAACACATATTTTTTGAATAACTAGGATTTATTTTTAAGAAATAAATTGATTTATTCTTTGAGCTGGTGAGTTATTTTTCTTCTTTTTTCTAATTTGGCTATTACAAATTGATGTCTGCACAAGGTCACATTTTTCCCTGGATGTACTTAATGCCGTAACATTTGTATTAGCATGTTGTTTACAGAGGATTTCAAAATTCTAGCAAATCATAGATTTTGTATGGTTGGAAAGTAACCTGAAGAACCAGCTGGTCCAAAAGATTAATGTCCATAGCACTCAGGAGAGGTGGCGATTTAGGTTTTGTGTGTATGTATGCCTGCATTTTGTTCCTGGTGTATCTCTAGGTACAGAGATACTTCCTTAAGCCTCTTTCAGTGTTTTCTTATCTTGCTGGATAATTGCTTAGAAGATCCTTTTGAGGCAGGTAAAGCCAGAGAGAATACTGTTATATTGTAGACCAGTGAGATGATTGATTTCTAGAATGTTCTTCCTACTGCTCCATCATTGATATTTCTATAGTTTGACTTTTCTATTATCTATCATGAAATTAAAGAGCTGTTTATGTGTGAAACTCATTTTTCTTTCAGGACAACTTCCTTTTATCATCTAAGAAATTTTTAGCACGAAAGCTCCGTAACGGCGCTTCGTCTTTAGTTCAGAGTAAAGTCATTATATGCATCCATGCCTTCTTCTATCTAGTTGACTGCTCTCGACATACGAAGAGAGGAAATACTTTGTCAAGAAACTTGTATAAATATCTTAAATCTGTATGAGGACCAGGTGTTTACAAACAGAGAGTCCTTTCTTCTCTCACCTCCGAATCCCTCTTCTCTCACCTAATCTATCCCACAAGCCTACCATATGCTAGCCTCTGAGAGGTAATTCCAAAGGAAAGTTGGAGATGTTCAGGAATACCAACTGGGACTCAGAATTTCTTATTATGTCAAATCAGAAGAGAATGAAAATATAGGTGGGAATCCTTCAGTGTGGACATCATAGGACCAAATGGTTTCTCTTCCCAAGCAGGACATTTCTGAGGGGGGAACAGGGCATTATCACTAACTTAGCTAGCACAACAGCCATAAATGGGACTGTCCCAGGCAATCTAGACTAGAACAAGTTCATCCAAGCTGCTTTTAGCTGACCTGTGAGGGATGGCTGTAACTGCGTGTGTATTTGTACACGGAGCGGAACGAGGGAATAGTGTCTCAAGACAGAGAGATGCCTGGCAAGGCAGGTTTTGTCTTTATGAGTTTAGGTAAAGAAGAAAAGTAATCTATTCCTGTTGAAGTCCACAGCTGTCATTAATAATGTTACAAATACAGATTTCATTACATTTTTGTGGTTTATGATGTTCTGAATGTTGGTGGGAGTACGGTGTGGTGGGAAGTTATTTTATTTTGGGGGTGGTCTGTCTTCCTACTGATTTTTTTGTGTGTGTGCATTGTGTGTCTGTTTATGAGGGACAATCTGTTCACCTGTTCCTAAGAAAACTTCCCTTTGATTCAGGTTTTGGCCTGCTCAGCCCTTCCATTACTGTTTTGCTTTACACTAATCAAAATTATAGCTATTGACCTACTCTGAAGCCATTATGAGTATTTTTGCCCACAGAGTGCCCCTTGCTTTTGCCTGTAATTGGTAGAGTGGCTGCAGGATGATTTTTACATTTAATCGGTTGTTCTTAGCTTTCTTTTGAGTAGTTTTTTTGTGTGCCAAACAGTTACTGCGTAGTCAGATGAGAATAGCGTCCATCAGCTGAAAAGCACAGTCACATTTCTGGGTCTGCGCTGAGAAGGAGGAAGTTTGTTAAGGAAAAACGTGTAGACCCTGCAGTGGACTCTCCATGTTCCGTCATGTCTGGGAACAAACAATACAAACATGATAACTTTCACTTAATTCAATCACTTGTTACTTTGATTCTATTTAATTTGATCAAAAACCCATGAAAGCAAATCATTTGTAATAAGGGCAACACAACTCCTCCTCTTTTATTTTGATAGATGTTAATTACTGCAGGCAGGAGCTATGGAGTCATTCAATTACTGGCTGTAATAATGTTGTCATTTAATTAATAATGCATGCCTCATATCTGAGTGAGAGAGAAGAGCGTGAAGCTTTTGGAGAATGACTGCAACAACAGAAAAAATGTAATTCAGATACACACGATGAAAAGTCCAAGAACTATTTTTTTTAAAGGTCTATTTATTTATTTATCTGACAGAGAGAGAGAGCACAGCAGGGGGAGTAGCAGAGGGAGAAGCAGGATCCCTGCTGAGCAGGGGGCTCGATTCCAGAACCCCAGATCATGACTTGAGCCAAAGGCATACGCTTAATCAACTGAGCCACTGAGGGGCCCCATTTAAGAACTATTGCTGGGGGGCACCTGGGTGGCTCAGTGCGTTAAGCCTCTGCCTTCCGCTCAGGTCATGATCTCGGGGTCCTGGGATCGAGCCCCACATCGGGGCTCTCTGCTCAGCAGGGAGCCTGCTTCCTCCTCTCTCTCTGCCTGCCTCTCTGCCTACTTGTGATCTCTCTCTCTCTGTCAAATAAATAAACAAATTTTTACTTTTTTAAAAGAACTATTGCTGGGAGTAAAGGCCTGCTATAGCCTATAGGGAATGGAAACAATAGACCATGTCCAAATGCTTGGTGAATAAACTCTTTGTCTGTGAAAGAAGGTAGGAGACATTTTGCAACAATTGTTAATAGCGAGGTTACCAACCATTAAAAATGGAGATGTAGTAACAAATAATAATAATAGAACTGATGACAGCAAAGGCATATACTGCTCATTCTAAGTCTGGCGATGACTTAACACAAGGAGCATTTAAACATAAGTAGTCTATTTGGGAGGTCGGGGAAACTCTAGTAATGAGTGTGGAAGTGAGACAGGAATGGAAAGGCAGGCCATAAGGGATTAACAAGTATGTACCACTATTGGCAACTGGTGAAATTTTGGGAGCCAATGTGAAACTGTATCTGATTTATCTCAACTAAAGGGCAAAGGAAGAGGGGTAATTTTTTTTTTAAAAAGCTTTTATTTCTTTATTTATTGGAGAGAGAGAGCAGGTGAGTGGATAGAGGGGCAGAGGGAGAGGAACAAGCAGACTCTGCAATGAACATGGAGCCTGTCTCAGGGCTTGATCTCATGACCCCAAAATCAGTGACTTGAGCTGAAAGCAAGACTTGGCTACTTAACTGACTCAGCCACTCAGGTGCCCCCAAACTGGGGTATTTTTATATGCCAGCTCCCATCGGTCATTTGTTGAATGCCTCCCAGGTAGGACTTCTAGCCTTACAATAGGTGGTCAAGGCAACTACAATGCCAGAGAGAGCCTTGAGGCCAGGCCAGGAGATGTGTGGGGGGTGACCGTAGGAAGTTGGGCTGCAGGCACTGAAGTGGTAAAGGCTAGAGACCCTAACAGCATTTATTACAGTCCTTCATGATGTCTACAGTTTTAAAGGCAGGGTATGAAACAAGGTGTATAGGATGACTTCATTTTTGCAATCCCACTCCGCACATGTGAACACACACAAATATGTCAACCCTACCACTGGCTTGCTGTGGTTCTCTTCCCTCCAACCCTCTGGGCTCTGGATCCCATCCTCTTATCGTTTTGAGCACTTCACACCTTTAGCCAGTCTGGTTGCTTCCCCCCCCCCCAACTTCCCTGTTGAAGACCTTTGTCTATTGTAATATTTGCATCTGCTACGCATATACTCTACTAGTGCTCATGAGATGTCTGTCCTGACCAGAGACTGAAAACACACAGCTCAGCCTGGATTTCAACAGTTTACCTAACATATGCCTAAGTGTGGTTTTCTTTGTATTTATTTTGCTTTGGTTTCATTGAGCTTCTGGAATCTGTGGGTTAGTATCTCTGGCTGCTTTCCTCAGTATTGGAGACATTCTTCGCCATTTTTGCTTTGCCTTGAACATCGGTTCTGTATCATTCTTTTTATCTCCTTTCTTTCTAGGAGTCCTTTTATGCTTGAATTAGGCCTATTCTCCATGTCTTATATGGCCACTATGCTCTTTTTTAATATTTTCTATTATCTTTACACTCTCTGCGTCCATTTGCATGCATCTACGCATTCGTCTTTCTCTGTTCAATTGTCTCTAATATTAAATCCATTTATTGAATTCCTTTTTTAAAAAAAAGATTTTATTTTTAAGAGATCTCTCTCTCTGTCAAGTAAATAAACAAAAAGAAAAATTTTTTTTTTTAAAAAAAGAACTATCGCGGGGAGTAAAGGCCTACAGGGAGTAAATAGCCTACAGGGAATGGAAACAATAGACCATGTCCAAAGAGATCTCTATACCCAGTGTGGGGTTCAAACTTACAAACTTACAACTCAAAGCATGCTCCCCAAAATGAACCAGCCAGGTGCCCCACATGCCCCACAATTTATTGATTCTTAAATGCAGATATTTTCTTTTTCAGAGGGAGTTCTAGAACTTGTTTGCTTTTCATTATGGATTCGAGGTATCTGCTGAAAATTTTCATCTTTTCCTATATTAATCATTTTAAGAGTCTGTCAGTGTTAACTATTTTATCATTTTAATATCATGAATCACTTGCCATTCCACTTAGGTGGCTTCTTTTATTTCTCTTGGTTTTTGGTCAGTTATTCCTGCTTTTAATTTTTAGCATGACCTATACTTTTTTAGTGGACTCTAGATATTGTGGGCAAAAATTGTAGAAGTTCTGAATGATATTATCCCCATCCAAGGAGTGTTAGGTTTTCTTCTGGCAGTCAAATAAAGTGCCAGTGGCTCACCTTGGTCCTCTTGAGCCTTGGCTTTTAGGTTTTGTGAGGGATGATCTATGTCTTGGCACATGACACAGGAGTGTTGACCAAGCCTTCAGTGTTTATCAAGACCCTTCTACCTTGGCAGAGTTGGAGCTACCATGGACTTCTTAGCACCATGTGGCTGCTGTGACCTCTTCCTGGTTTATTAGCCCTGGGGACTTACCCTGTGCATAGACAGCTTAGAAGGCAGCTGATTTCTTGAGGGGAAATTTTATGCAGATTTTGGGGCTCAAAGTCTCTCTGGGACTTTGTCCTTCAAGTTCCAGCCATTTTGGCAGCTCCAAACTGTGCCTTCCATCTGTGCCTTCCAACCGTGCAGTAACATGATGCTTCCTGCTTGCGCCATGAGTGTGAACAACTCTGAGAGAAAATCTAGGGTGTAGGTGGAGCTTACTTCTTGTATGCTTGGAAGGTTCTCTGAAAGTTTCCAGCCCTGCTTGGTTTGCCCGCACTGATGTTCCATGGTGTCTTCGAGTGGTTGCTTTCTTTATCTTGTTCAGCATTTATAATTCTTTTCAGGACAAGTATTAGTCTAACATTAACTGGTCATCCTTTGGGCGATGCTGAAATGTCATTTCCTCAGAGAGGTGTTCTCAAGCTACCCATACCCAAGTGTCCTCTCTCTATCTCTTTATCTCTTCTTTATTTATTTCTTAGTTTTTTTTTTAATTAAAACAATTTTTTAAGTAAACTCTATGCCCAACGTGGGGCTTGAACTCACAATCCTGAGATCAAGAGTCACACGCTCCACTTACTGGGCCAGCCAGGAGTCCCTGTTTCTTAGTTTTTAATCACAATATGTACTCTTATTTATTTATTTATTTATTTATTTATTTATTTATTTTTGTGGTTGTTAACCCCTTGAATGAATGTGCTGGAAAAATTCTATCCATTTACTCATGGGCTATCTCTTAAGTTAGTGGGTTGTGGAGAATGGAGGGCAGCAAAGAACTCCCTACTTTGCCAGGGGTAAGCTTGGTGGGAAGGGTTGCTAGGACCTCCAGGGAGTGAGCTGTAAGGTGCTGGTGTGGGTGTCTATGAGCTGATAAACCAGGTCCTGAGGCTGTTTCCTAATATGAAGATACAATTCATCTGTATTCTTCCTAGGGACATGGAGGTAGACATCATCATCCCCACTGCCCAAGGGGCACACAGAGAAACAAGATTTGAATCCAACCCAAAGCTGTTTGACTTCAGAGCCAATGCTCTTTCCCCCACATCTTCAGATCACACATTTTAGTGTGTATGTGTTTCTGATTCTAGGTCTAAGCTATCTATTTTTGGTGATTTGGATATTAGTTGCCCAGTGGACATCATCGGGAATCTGTTATGGCAGTGAATTAAATTCAAGGTCCAAAGACCTTATTTATTAATGGCCTCTAATTAAGAGAGACCATTATTGGGGTGCCTGGGTGGCTCAGTCAGTTAAGCATCCAACTCTTGATCTCAGCTCAGCTCTTGATCTTAGGGTCATAAGTTCAAGCCCAGTGTTGGGCTCCACACTGGGCATGGAGCCCACTTAAAAAAATAGACCATTATCATTAAATGAAAAAAAGCAAGAGGCATTCCAGTGTGTACAACAGAGATATAAAGAGGGAAGGAAAAAAGGGATTGGCACTAGCTTGGGTGTGCAGAGGAAACTTTTAGATGATACACAGAAACCAGTATCATGGGAGGGGGAATGGTTAGAGAGGAACGTGGTGAGAAGAGATCTTTTTGCTGTATGCCCTTTTGCCACTTTAATTTTGTATATTGAAAATTTAATATGTATTCAAAAAATTAAATAAAAAATATCCATGTAATACCCGTGCTGATATAAGTGATTAATATTCTTTGCCTTGGACTATTTGTCTCCTGCACCCCTTATAAACCTTCTGTTTAAGGCTCCTTCTGCCAAGAAGCCAGTTTTGGACATGTCATGTGGACATTCTGGACAAAATTTCCCATAGGAATACATGGAAATTAGAATTATAATTACATAATTATATTATATTAACTACCCAGTTGATTGAATAAGGTTCCCGATTATCTTGATCTTACATCATACTTTTTCTATGGGATTACACATTCCAAGGTTCCTAAAATATAGATATACCTTAAACAAACACAACACAACTTTCATAGGTTGTCATCACTTAGGTAAAATATACCCATGACTAATTAAAAAAAAAAAAAAAACGTTTTGTTCAGCATTTTCATGCTCCTCTGGGTAGAGCTGCTAACTTTCGGTGTTGAAAAGGGAAAAGTCAGGCTTTCATTTTAAAAGAGAAAACTCACTTTCTGGATGATGACAGGAATGAAGGGTGTTAGGACATAATTCTGTAATTCAAGCAGACTCTTAGGAATCAAAGAAATACTTTGATGATCCAATTGCCTACTTAAAAGAGAGGATTTTTTCCCCCTCTTCTGTTCTCTCTAGGATAACTGGTATTATTCATCTGAATAAAATGTGGCCTATAAGAGAAAGAAAGCATGCTCTATGCCTTTGCACTTGGGGTGTTTTTCTCCAGTGGACTTTCTTTCACTTACTTCATTAGAGAAAAATAAATGATTCTGCTCCTTAGTGTCACATATGGTCATGTCTAAGTGAGGCTTTATGTGTATCTTAAGACTCTTTTGGCTTAAAGGCAGCAAATGAAGTCTTCAGCTTCTTAAATCCTAGGGAGCACCATCTGAGTGCCTGAAACATGCTGGAAACAGCATACTGATGACTGGGCCATTCTAGGTCTCAAGAGCCTTTTGCTAATTGAAGTCGTGTCACCCCACCCCCTTGGTTTCAGCACTCTGCTTTGCAGATGGTGACTGCCCTTTTCCATTTGTGCTTTTCCTTCCAAGCGAATCATGCCTGGTTTCTCTGCTCCATGTCAAGGAAGACAAAAAGACTGCTCAGTGGGATGAAGCACCTAGCATGTGCCTGGTATGTGGCAATGAGTCCTCAATACATGGGATTATGATCTAAAAGGCAGTAAAAGGGGGATTTGTTTGAGTTCTGGTCCCCCAGGAGCAGACTGTGACAGGAGTACTGGAGAACAAGGGATTTTCCAAAGGAGTGCAAGGGTGCTCCCCAGAGGAAGGGAAGGGCTCCAGAGAGGAGGGAAGGAGAGAGGGTGCAAGACAGCAAACTCTCAACCTCAGCCTAATCCCTGGGAGCTCTGGAGGGTGAATAAGCCTCAGCGACCAGATTGCCTACTGGCCTCCAGGCCTTAAAGAAAGGGAGCTGGGTCTTTCATATTGCCACACTCCTGGGAAGGAAGTGAAATCCTAGACACGTCTGCTCTCAGTACAGGAGGGAGAAGTGGTTACAGAGGCTGGAGACAGCTCTGAGGAAAGTTGTAGGGCCAAGCTTCAGAAGCAAAGCCCATAGAAACTAGGTGAAGGACACACAGAACCTACAAAAAGAAATCTGAGGTGGTTGGGGCGAGGCACCAAGCATGTCTGCTGCAAGGTCAAAGTAGGGCCTGCTTCATGGGCACATGACCAGTGCAATTGCACAGGGTCCTACCCTCAGAGGGGTTCTGCACTTGGGATTCAGTGCTCTATAGTCATCATTTTGAAATTCTAATTTCGTCTTCATGTTTTGTAAGTGAAGTGTGAATGGAGAGTGGCACATGTGCATCCCCTCCTCCCACTGCCCGACGTCCCCCTGGAATGGGTTCTTAGCCACTAGTGTAGCTGGTCTGACCCTGGTGCTTGGTGCCCACCTGGCCTTCCCCATTCCTCGTTGCCCAGCAACAGTTGATGACCTGTGCTTGGACAGCCACTGTTGTGAGGGTATGGGTGTGGTGGGGGGAGGCCAGGATTCCACAGCTCCAGAGGGACATGTCTCCTGAGGTAAGGGAAATAAAAGCAAAAATAAACTATTGGGAATATGTTAAAAGCAAAATCTTAATTTTAATAATCTATTTTATTTAACCCAATATAGTCAAGATAATACCATTTCTAACTGTAAGCATTGTAAAAATTACGAGTGAGAACTCCTATATGTTTTTCACACAAAACCCTCAAAATCTAGTGTGCATTTCACACTCAAGACCCAACTTCATTTGGATATTAAATTTTTATTTGGCATACTTAGTTCATGTTTAGATTTTATAAAAGTTAGAGTTGAAGGCAGATTCACCTATGCAAGATCTTTTTGCATATTCTTAATTTAATTTTTTCAGTGTTCCAAGATTCATTGTTTATGCACCACACCCAGTATGCAAGATATTCTAAGCATACTTAAAAGCTTGCCAGTAACTGCATCAAGCATTTATTTTTCTATTTAAATGTAAAATTAATTAAAGGAATAGAACATAAAAAATTCATTTCCCCCAGTGCTCTAGGCATATTTCAAGTGCTCAAGAGCTAAACATAGACAGTTATCACTGCACTGGACAGCACGGCTCCAACATACGGAGACAGAGGCAGTTGTGGGAAGCTTTCTGGCAAGGGTCTTGAGATGAACTGGGAAAGAGTCAAAGGATCAGAAGCGAGGCAAGAGGAAGGGCTACAGGAGGCAACACCAGCATCTTCTCAGGTGCGGAGCCAAAGCATGTTACTGTCTTTCCAGTAAAGAGTTATTGGGTGCCAACTATGCCTTAGGCCCTGTTTTGAGTGTTGGAAGTATGGGAGTTGTCCTTGCCCCTGATTTCATGTTTGTGGTATATGTGGCCAGGGTCTGGGTGGAAGATAGATTGTAAACTTATCTATTAGATTGCTGTGGCTGTTAAAACAAAGTACCACCAACTGGATGGCTTAGAACAACAGAAATCCAATTTCTCCCAGCTCTAGAGGCTCTATGTCTTAAATCTGTAGGGGCGGCGGTAAGCCCATGGTCCCTCTAAAGGGCTCCAGGGGAGAACCCTTCCCTGCCCCTTCCTAGTTTCTCAGCCTCAGATGTTCATTGCCTTTTGGCAGCATAACTCCAATCTCTGCCTCTGACTTCACATGGCTGATATCTGTCTCTGTGTTTGGGTCTATGTCCAAATTTCCCTCTTCTTATAAGGACACCTGTCATATTGAACTAAGGGTCCACTGTACTCCAGTACCATGTACAGGTATCTGAGGCAAGGACTTCAAATGTATCTTTTGTGGGGGGATACAGTTCAACCGATAACAACATGTAATGCTGTAAAAATAAGGTCAATAATTTCAGAAAGTGCTTCAGTGAAAATAAGACGGGACAATAGGATGAAGAATGATGGGTAGAAACTGGACTGGAGCTAAATCTCATGGGAGGAAGCATAATCTGAAGAAATAAAGGAGAGATACACCCACAGTCTGCCATCTGGGCCAGATGTGCCCAAGGACTGACAGTCATTTCATTTTCTCCTCCTTGATCCTCCTAGTTTTGCAAGGGGATTCCAGCCAATGGCCAAAGGGAGTTGGAAGCTCTGGGGAGTTTGGTGTTCCCTGTGGTGTGTGAGTACCCTCCACTCTTACTCTATTGCTCTTTCTTCAGCTCCTTGTTAAGCTTGTGAATTAAGAATCCCCACAAAAAAGGATGAACTTGTCAGCCAGCACTTTATCCCCACTACATGCACAGTAATGCAAGAACAGTTATGAAGCTGGGCAAGACAACTTGGTCTCAAACCCATTTCTCTGAGACTCTGTCAAGTGGGCATGGACCCGGATTGCCAATAAGTGTTATCATGGTGTCCCCACTCAGGTATTTTCCCTTCCTTTTCTTTGACGTAAGCTAGATTTTATTCACATCTAAGCTGTACACTCTGGTTCAAGTCCCCATTAGACCAAGTCTGGGATCATAAGAGATGTCCATGGAAAGGAAACAGGGCATAACACCAGGCTCTGAACATTACTTTTGAGTTAATTCTGTTGTGAATTTGCAGTTAAATTATTCTCTATGGCAACATATGCACAAAGATAATTGAAAAAGTTAGAATAAAAACAAAAAACCTCACTCCTTCAAAAACAAAACCAAATTTAAAACCCCAACCAACCAACCAACCAACCAACCAACCAATCAAACAAAACACAAATGCTGCCATCCCCTTCACCATAACAAACACCAATTCCAGGTGGACTAAGATTTAAACAGGAAAAGTAAAACTTTCCTAGAAAAACAAGTAAAGAGGGGCACCTGGGTGGCTCAGTCATTAAGTGTCTGCCTTCAGCTTGGGTCATGGTCCCGGAGTCCTGGGATTGAGCCCTGCGTGGGGCTCCCTGCTTGGCGGAGAACCTGCTTCTCCCTCTCCCACTCCCCGTGCTTGTGTTCCCTCCTCTCTCACTGTATCTCTCTCTGTCAATAAATAAATAAAATCTTTAAGAAAAAAAAAAGAGAAGCAGGTAAAGAGTTCTAATACCCAATTTCAATGTGTGTGTGTGTGTGTGTGTGTGATTTTTCCCGCACCACCAAGCAATTCTTGGACACCAGCTAGTGTCCTACAATTCTACTCAATTCTGACACTATCTACCCAGAGATAACATCAGATTGCACAAGTTAAGGGTTCAGTCCCACAAGACTGCGCCCTACCTCAGATGCCAGCTGCAAGCGCCAGGGGTCACCTGTACTGTGACTGCCAGGATACAGATCTGAGGTTCCAACAGCCTCCACCTTGGATTTGATTAATTTGCTAGAGTGGCTCACAACCCAGGGACCCATTTTATTTACTAGGTCACCAGTTTATTGTGAAAGGATATGATTCAGGAACAGCCAGATGGAAGAGAGGCAGAGGGCAAGGTATGGGGAAGAAGTGTGGCGCTTCCAGGGCCCCTCCAGGTGCGCCAGTCTGCCCCACACTTCGGTGTGTTCACCAACCTGGAAGCTCTCTGAACTTTACCCTTTTTGGTTTTTATCATCATGATTGATTAAATCACTGGCCACTGGTGGTTGTACACAGTCTCCAGCCCCTTGCCAGTCTCCCATCGTTGGAGGTCAGGGGGTGGGACTGAAAGTTCCAACTTAATCACATGGTTGGTCCTCCTGGCAATCAACCCCCATTTGTAGGTTCTTTCCAAAAGTCACCTCACTAACATAAACAAAGGACATCTTTGTTGCTCTCGTCATTGAGGAAATTCCTAGGGCTTTAGGCGCTTTATGACAGAAATGGGGAGGAAGACCACAAATGTATTTCTTATTATAAATCACAGGATCTTAATAGGAAAATATTTTTCTAATCTTTTAAAAAAGATTTTATTTATTCATTTGAGAGAGAGAGGGAGACAGAGAGAGCACAAGCAGGGGGAGAGGCAGAGAGAGAGGGAGAAGCAGACTCCACACTGAACTGGGAGCCTGATGTGGGGACCTTGATCTCAGGACCTGGAGATCATGACCTGAGCCAAAGGCAGATGTTTTACCATCTGAAGCACCCAGGTGCCCCAATATTTTCTTAATCTTGACATGAAGTCTCCTTAAAGAATGGCAATGAAGTCAGAAACATTAAAATATTGAGAGATTTGACTTCACCAAAAACACTAAAACACCTTTCAGGTGGCCAAAAATACCATAAATTAAAAGACAGATACTAACTCATGGAAAAATATGCAACATACATGACAGGAAAAAAAATGTGGGGTATTAGCTACCATATAACAGTCTCTAAATCAATAAAACAAACAGCTCAATAGAAAAAATGGGCAAAAGATGGACATAAGCAATCAGTTCTTTCTTTTTAAAGATTTATTTATTTATTTGAGAGAGAGAGAGAGAGAGAGAGAGAGCATACGAGTCAGGGGAGGGGAAGAGGGAGAGAATCTTCAAGCAGACTCTGCACTGAGCATGGAGCCCGACCTGGGGCTCCATCCCATGACTAATGAGATCACGACCTGAGTCGAAACTAAGAGTTGGACACTTAACCAACTGAGGCACCGAGACACCCCAACAATCACTCAATCAATTTATTTAAGATTTTATTTTATTTTTAAAAAATATTTTATTTATTTATTTGACAGACAGAGAACACAAGTAAGCAGAGAGGCAGGCAGAGAGAGAGAGAGAGGAGGAAGCAGGCTCCCCGCTGAGCAGAGAGTCCGATGAGAGTCTCGCTCCCAGGACCCTGGGATCATGACCTGAGCCGAAGGCAGAGGCTTAATGCACTCAGCCACCCAGGTACCCCTAAGATTTTATTTATTTATTTGTTAGAGAGAGAGACTGAGCATGCAGGGGGAGGGGCAGGCAGAGAGAGAAGCGGACTCCCATGTTGAACAGGGAGCCTAAGGCTGGACTTGATTCCAGGACCCCAGGATCATGACCTGACCCAAAGGCAGATGCCTAACCAAATGAACCACCCAGGAGCCCCCAACAATCAGTTCTTAAAAGCAGTTCAAATGGTCAATGCCTAAATAAACATAGCTCGACTTTGTTAATAATGCAAGAATGCAAATTTAAATAAGAACATACAAATTTTGACTTATTGGTTGCTAAAGACCAAAAAGATTGGCAATGCCCAGGATTATGATGATATAAGTAAAGGGGCCCTCACACATTACTGGTAGAAATCTAAATTCATACAAATTCACACTTCAGCAACATTCATCTTAGTGACTAATGGGCACATCTTTTGCCCAAGAAATTCTGCTTCCAGAAATGTATCCTGACAATGTAACCAAGCAAATGAGCAAAGATACTGGGAGTCTTATCACAACACGGTAATAATGAAAAAAAGGAAACCACTCAAGAGCCCAACACTAGGGGACTGGATTACTACATGATGCTCCATCTGTGTAATGGCGGCTCCCACTGCCATTCGTAAGAGTGAAATAAGCGTAGAGACATGAGAATATGCTCATGATGTATTTGTCCTCTAGAGAGTGAATTAGGGACGATACTATTATTTCTTTCAAGGAATGGCAGGTAGGGTTTCAGAGCCAGATTTCTGGGGTTGGACCGTGGGGTTCCAATTCTGGCATTGCTATTTACTAGCTTTCTATCACTAGGCTTGTTTCTTAATCTCTTTCAGCTTCTGTTGCTTCATCTTTTAAACTGGGCCCAGACACAGTGTCTAGGTCCCAGCGTTCTTGTTAAGATTCAGAACCCTATGTGTTGGTTCATTTCAGCACAGTGTTGGCAAATGCCCAGGGTTCAGTACATGTTAGCTATCATTATGACCTCTTTCTGTATGCCTTGCATTTTACAACAAACATCTATTGCTTTAATTGTGAAAAAACAACACATATATGAGGTGGCCAAAAAGTGGAAACATAGACATATGTGCATATAAAATGGCTTATTGGTGTTATATCACAATATAACAAACCAGCATCCCTGAGTCCTGACTTTATGACCCACCCTGCCTATTTACTCCTTTTTCTCTAGTTTTTTAAAAAATTGAGGTGATGGGACGCCTGGGTGGCTCAGTTGGTTGGACGACTGCCTTCGGCTCAGGTCATGATCCTGGAGTCCCGGGATCGAGTCCTGCATCGGACTCCCAGCTACATGGGGAGTCTGCTTCTCCCTCTGACCTTCTCCTCGTTCATGCTCTCTCTCCCTGTCTCTCTCTCTCAAGTAAATAAATAAAATCTTTAAAAAAAAAAAATTGAGGTGAAACTCACATAATATAAAATTAACCATTTTAAAAGTGAACAATTCAGTGGCATTTAGTACATCCACAATATTATACAGCCACTACTTGTACTCAGATCCAAGGTATTTCTTTCTTTCTTTTTTTTTTTTTTTTTTTAAAGATTTTATTTATTTGACAGAGAGAGAGAGAGAGAGAGCGCGCAAGAGAGGGTGCACAAGCCTGGGAAGCAGCAAGCAGAGGGAGAAGCAGACTCCCTGCTGAGCTGGGAGCCTGATTCGAGACTCAATCCTGGCACCGCAGTATCATGACCTGAGCCGAAGGCAGCCGCTAAACCCACTGAGCCACCCAGGAGCTCCCCAAATATTTCCATCACCCCAGAGGGAAAGTCCTTATGTATTAAGCAGTCACCCCTCAATCCCTTCTCCTCCCCTGCCCTTGGAAAACCGTCTGCTTTTTTGTCTTTATGGATTTACTTATTCTAGATATATATTTTTAAAGATTTCATTTATTTATTTGAGAGAGAGAGAAAGAATGAGAGAGAGCAAGCATGAGAGGAGGAATGTCAGAGGGAAAATAGACCCCCTGCTGAGCAGGGAGCCCGAT
>NC_081575.1:114056745-114057262 GCF_022355385.1 Mustela nigripes | reverse complement strand
ATGTCCTCCATGTTATTTGTTATGCTCCACAAATAAGTGAAACCATATGATAATTGACTCTCTCTGCTTGACTTATTTCACTCAGCATAATCTCTTCCAGTCCGGTCTATGTTGCTACAAAAGTTGGGTATTCATCCTTTCTGATGGAAGCATTATATTCCATAGTGTATATGGACCACATCTTCCTTATCCATTCGTCCAATGAAGGGCATCTTGGTTCTTTCCACAGTTTGGCGACCATGGCCATTGCTGCTATAAACATTGGGGTACAGGTGGCCCTTCTCTTCACTACATTTGTATCTTTGGGGTAAATACCCAGTAGTGCAATTGCAGGGTCATAGGGAAGCTCTCTTTTTAATTTCTTGAGGAATCTCCACACCGTTCTCCAAAGAGGCTGCACCAACTTGCATTCCTACCAACAGTGGAAGAGGGTTCCCCTTTCTCCACATCCTCTCCAACACACGTTGTTTCCTGTCTTGCTAATTTTGGCCATTCTAACTGGTGTAAGGTGGTATCA
>NC_081575.1:114037439-114056645 GCF_022355385.1 Mustela nigripes | reverse complement strand
CCCCTTTCTCCACATCCTCTCCAACACACGTTGTTTCCTGTCTTGCTAATTTTGGCCATTCTAACTGGTGTAAGGTGGTATCTCAATGTGGTTTTAATTTAAATCTCCCTGATGGCTAGTGATGATGAACGTTTTTTCATATGTCTGTTAGCCATTTGTATGTTTTCTTTGGAGAAGTGTCTTGTTCACGTCTTCTGCCCTTTTTTGGACATGATTATCTGTTTTGTGTGTGTTGAGTTTGAGGAGTTCTTTATAGATCCTGGATATCAACCTTTTGTCTGTACTGTCATTTGCAAATATCTTCTCCCATTCCGTTGGTTGCCTCTTTATTTTGTTGACTGTTTCCTTTGCTGTGCAGAAGCTTTTGATCTTGACGAAGTCCTAAAAATTCATTTTCACTTTTGTTTCCTTTGCCTTTGGAAACATCTAGAAAGAAGTTGCTGTGGCTGATATCAAAGAGGTTACTGCCTATGTTCTCTTCTATGATTCTGATGGATTCCTGTCTCACGTTGAGGTCTTTTATCCATTTCGAGTTTATCTTTGTGTACGGTGTAAGAGTATGGTTGAGTTTCATTCTTCTACACATAGCTGTCCAATTTTCCCAGCACCATGTATTGAAGAGACTGTCTTTTTTCCATTGTATATTTTTTTCCTGCTTTGTCGAAGATTATTTGACCATAGAGTTGAGGGTCCATATCTGGGCTCCCTACTCTGTTCCACTGGTCTGTGTGTCTGTTTTTATGCCAATACCATGCTGTCTTGGTGATTACAGCTTTGTAGTAAAGCTTGAAATCAGGGAACGTGATGCCCCCAGTTTTGTTTTTCTTTTTCAACATTTCCTTAGGAATTTGGGGTCTCTTCTGATTCCGTACAAATTTTAGGATTATTTGCTCCAGCTCTTTGAAAAATACCTGTAGAATTTTTATTGGAATGGCATTAAAAATATAGGTTGCTCTAGGCAGTATAGATATTTTAACAATGTTTATTCTTCCAATCCAATAATTTTTAAAATTATGTTATATTAGTCTCCATACAGTAAAGCATTCGTTTTTGATGTAGTGCTGCACAGAGCACTGGGTGTTATATGCAAACAATGAATCATGGAACATTCCATGGCTCTCGAGAGAGGTGAGGGCTTCCTCCTGGCTTTGTTTCCTAGACAGAAATAGTGTTTTTTTTCTGGGATCAAAGGTCTGGATTGATCCATTCTGCCTTAATTTTAGTCCTATAAAGGTCCGGTTTTATGGGTGCTGGTTGTCCAACAGAGTCGTCCCACAGTCATGCTCACGTTTAATTTACCAAAGGAACCACAAGAATTTAGGAAAGAAAGGAAGAGAGGGAGGAGAGATTGTGCAAGTTTAAAAATACTTCTGGATGGAAAAATGTATGATTAAAAATGCAACGGACAAGATAGAGTCAAATAGGCACAGTATATATGACAGGCAGAAACTTATTACCTCCAATTTTCAAAGAACTCTCACAAACTGATTGGAAAAATGACACAATAGAAAAGAACCTTTGTATTTATAGTTCTAGAAACTCAAATGCAAGTGATTAGTAAACTAATGAAAGGAGGCTTAACCTTGTCAGGGTTCAAAGAAATGTGGATTTGAAGAACAATTTTCACTTGTCCAGTTGCAAAAAAGTAAAAGATTGATAACATTCAGTACTGGTGACAATCTGAGAAAACAGACATTTGTGTATTGCTGTGGGAAAGCAGATGTAGCACCTTTATGGAAAGCTATCTTTTTATGTTTGTAAAAATGAGAAAACGGATATGCTTTCGGCCCAGCAATGCCAGTTATGGTGATCTATCCTACAGATTAAACAGACCATAATGGAAGGCATAGCTATAGGCAGCCTTTTCTTGTAGTGATAAAATAGGAAACAACACGAATGTTCCTCAGAAGAAAAATGGCTAAAATTAATTGTGCAACATCTTACTTGGAATGATTACTAGAAAAATGAATTATAGCTATATATATTGACTTAGATGCAGGGATATATTATGAAGTAAGGGGGAAAATCTAGGAAAAATAGCATATGATGCAAGTTTGGAAAAAAACCTGCCTGTGTTTGTATTCTAGCATAGTAAGAAATGTAGCAGAATATACCTTGAATTATTATTATTGGATATCTTGGGGGTTTGATTGAACTGGGGGATAGAAAATGTGTGATAAGGACTTAGCACTATATCTATTATAGTCAACATTTTAAGTAAATAGAGTATGGGGGCACTTGGGTGGCTCAGCTGGTTAAGTGTCTGGCTTTTGATTTTAGCTCAGGTCATGATCTCAGGGCTGTGAGATTGAGCCCCGCATCAGGCTCTGTGCTGAGCATGGAGCCTGCTTAAGATTCTCTTTCTCCTTTTCCTTCTGCCCCTCCACCCAATGAATGAATGAATGAATGAATGGAGTATGTCACTGTGTTTCAATTACAAATGTACAAATGCTTTTTGTTATAAAGCAATGCAAAATAACATTACATTTTTCTAAAAAAATAAAAAAGGACTGTCAATTTTTGAATGCCTACCTGTGTCCTATTTGTGTGTGTGTGTGTCCTTATATGTATCTCTCTCTACACTATGTATTGGCATAAAAAAATACATATAGCTTAGGATCTTGCTTTAGTCACTCTTTTTAAGGGGGGGCAGGGGCAGAGGGAGGGAGAGAGAATCTTAAGTAGGCTCCACGCCCAGTGCAGAGACCAACATGGGGCTTGATCTCATGACCCTGAGATCAGGACCTGAGCCAAAATCAAGAGTCAGTCACTCAACTTGACTGAGCCCTCTAAATGCTCCAGAATCTTGCTTTAGTCACTTAATTGCATTTCCCGCGGCATTTTAAGATCCTCCGTAATATATACATTTTTTAGTATTATAATTTTTAATGTCTGAATGGTATTTAAGTGAAATATCATGATTTTCTTAACCGTTCCCCTAATGTTAAGCATATGTTATTTGTAGTTTTTGCTATTATGGTTCTTGCTGCATGAATGCCTCTATGCTTATTATTTTAATTCTGTTGACTCATTTAAAAATATGTTCTCTAATATATGATTATTATTCAAACTATATAGGACTATTCATTGATCTTGTTACACACTGCCTTTGCTATGAGATTTTACACAGATATTTGAATTGAGCTTCACTGTAATCCCTTTCTGTCTGTGGGCAAACCTTCTAAAGGCAGATCTGAAAATAATTTGCAAAGTGTTGGAAAGTGTTGCTTTCCTCCGTGTTTTACTGATATCCCAACCTAAGGGATATCAGTAAATGCCACTTGTTCATTATAGGTGGAAATTTTAAATGTAACAAAATGCTTATAATAGCTGAAAGGATCTCTTAAGCAGAATTTGACAGCACTATTGAAAATAATAACAGTAATTTGCATTTATCTGATATTCCACTGCGTGACTCCACTTTCTGTTTTAGAATAATGCATTGGCATAGAATTTCTTATGCTGCTTTGCTGCCAGCTCTGTACACATTGTTTAAGGAACCCTTTTCACTTGCTTGAGTTACAATAGTTTATTGGTGGATACTGGAAAGAACTATGATGTTTCCATACATCAACATTTCCTGTTTTTCTGACATATCCCTTTATCGTAGGTTCTCTTCCATGTTTAGGAGGGGATTTCGCAAACACCAGTAGGATTTGAGAAACCAACCCCTGACACCCCCTCCCTGCCGCTCTTCTCTATTGACATCCCGGGGGTTGAGGATTCAGGTCTCTCACTCTGATCTTTTTGTCTCTTATAAATGACTCAACTATATGCATGAGTCAACGGATGTGCATGGCTGGACTGTTTTCTATTACCTTTGGGGCTTGCCAAGTAGGGTTGGACCTTGTCCTTCTTTCTCTCAAGACAGAATTCCCACTGTGGACATCTAAAAATACTAGAGATATTTTCATGTCCTCTTTCTAAGCATTCTCGGCCAGCCCAGGCAAGGCAGTTTGTATCTATAAGCTTCGTTGGTCATGAACTAGGAGCTCTCACTGATCATTTTCATTTAATTAGGTCTTGTTCTTGGGATAAAGGGCTCACAGGGCTTCATGTTTTATTAGTTCTTAAGCAACATCAAGATATGGTTCATGTATTACCTGCCACACTCCCTTCTCCTGTTCTGCTAGAGAACATAATATACTTGTGTTGGTAAAGACGTCTGTTTTAAACTCAAGTGACAGATGGTACCATTTGAACTCAACAGAAGTAGAGAAGAAATGGGATGAATGCGAACTGCTTACGCTGTTAGAAAGTAACCGATGGTCTGCACGCTTGGATGGTACAGATTGCTTCATACATGATATACCTTAAATGGAAACGTTCTAAGATATTCGCCACTCACTTCCTGCTAATTTCTTTTTCTGCACTCAGAGCAAGTTTCCATTATTTAACCATGAGCCGTCCTCTGCC
This sequence comes from Mustela nigripes, assembly GCF_022355385.1. Taxonomy (NCBI): domain Eukaryota; kingdom Metazoa; phylum Chordata; class Mammalia; order Carnivora; family Mustelidae; genus Mustela; species Mustela nigripes. The sequence goes on along the minus strand of NC_081575.1, from coordinate 114,052,229 downwards.
CTCTTCCTCCTCATCAAACAACCTCACTAGCAATTGGCAGTGGGATTGGTATTATGGTAAGCAAGGTAAACAGATGTAGTTCCTATCTCTATGACTTATAGTCTAAATATAGCACTTCACAGGGCTACCGCAGTTGAAGAAAAATAAAAAAACACCCGGAACAATGTCATAACAAAATGTTACACCAGCTGTTCCTCCTACCCCTCTGTGTTCTTTGTGTGTGTGAGGAGTATAACGACAAACAGTAAAATATTCTAGTCTGTAGTGTACAGTTCATTGAGTTTTGACAATATGTACACCTATCGAACCAACACTCCAACCAAGATAGAGAATCTTCCATCACTTCGGGAAGGTTCCTTTGGACCCCTTCTCTGCTCATTCTCCTTTCCATCAGGCAGCTTCTGTTATGATTTCTATCTCAGGAGATTAATGTTGCCTGTGTTACAACTTTCTATACATGGAATCACAGGGTATACACTCTTTGGCCTCTGGTTTCTTTCACTCAACTTAATGTTTATGGATTCATTCACATTCATACATGCATTTGTAGTTCGTTCTTCTTATTGTTGAGTTGTGTTTCATAGTATAGCTAGACCATGATTTTTTTTTTTTTTCGTTCTCGCGTTGATGGGTACCTGGTCTGTTTGAAGTTTTGGGCTATTATGAGTAAAGCTGCAATGAGCATTCTTTTTTTTTTTTTTTTTTTTTTTTAAGATTTCTTTGTTTATTTATTTATTTGACAGGGGAGGGCAGAGGGAGAGACTCTTTCAAGCAGACTCCCTGCTGAATACAGAGCCAGGTGTGGGGCTCAATCCCACCACCCAGGAGATCATGACATGGGTAGAAACCAAGAGTCAGACGTTCCACCGACTGAGCCAACCAGGCACCACTGAACATTATTTTTTGTTTTTAGAGATTTAATTAATTTAGTTATTTGACAGAGAAAGTGAAAGAGCACAAGCAGAGGGAGCAGCAGAGGGAGAGGGAGAAGTAGGCTCCCCACTGAGCAGAGAGCCTGTTGTAGGACTCCATCCTGGGGCCTTGGCGTCATAACCCAAGCTGAAGGCAGATACTTAACCAACTGAGCTACAGTTGCCCTGCCCTGCCCCTGAACAATCTTGACAGAGTGCTGTTTTTGAGGACATACGCTTTTATTTTTCTTTGTTTAGTCCCTGGGAATGGAACAGCTGGATGTGAGGTAGTTTTATGTTTGACTTTATTAAGAAACTGTCATATGGATATGTTGTTTATATTTCCACTAGCAATGTATGAGAGTTCCCTTTGCTCTGAATTTTTGCCAACATGAGTTTGGTATTATTAGTGTTTAATTTTTCAATTTAGAGCTTTTATTTAAATTTAAAATCATAGTCATTTTAATGAATATGCGGTGGCCTCTCATGTGGTTCTCATTTGCATTTATGTGGTAAAGAACAGTGCTGGGCATCCTTTCATGCTTTCATTGGCCATTCATATATCTTCTTTTTTGACATGTCCAAATATTTTGCTCAGTTTTTATTCAATTGTTTATCTTTTTGGAATTAATTTATAGGAGTTTTTTATACATTCTGGATACAAATTAGATAAATAGGTGGATAGATAACTTCTTCTCCAAGCCTGTGGCTTGAATTTTCCTTTTCTTAATGGGGTGTGTGTGTGTGTTTTAATAGAAGTGCCTTTCTTTTTTTTTTTTTTTTTTTTAAATAGTATTTTATTTATTTATTTGGCAGAGATCACAAGTAGGCAGAGAGGCAGAGAGAAAGGAGGAAGCAGGCTCCCTGAGGAGCAGAGAACACGATGTGGGGCTCGATCCCAGGACCCTGGGATCATGACCTGAGCCGAAGGCAGAGACTTAACCCACTGAGCCACCCAGGCGCCCTAGAAGTGCCTTTCGATAAGTAAAAATTTTTAAATTTGTATGAAGTTCCATTTATCAATCTAAAAAAAATTTCCAAGGATGAAGATTTTTGCATTCTAAGAACCTCTGCTTATTTTTCTAGTAGGTTGATTGCTAAACTTTCATATTCAGTCCAGCAATGATCTTGAGATATGGTGTGAGGTTCATCTTTTAAAATATGGATATCCACTTGTTCTTGTGTCAGCTGTTGAAATAATTTCCTTCCCCAACTTGACTGTTGTGGAATCCACCATAGGCATGTCAGTTTTTCTTCTCTCTATGGAATTTTGTTGATATATTATTGCTGGATCACATACCAAGACCAGGTGTATTGATTGCTATAACTTTAGAATAAGTCTTGAAGTCAGGAATGTAATTCTCTATTTGTGTTTTTTTATTTGTTTGTTTGTTTGTTATTAGGAATCGTGGTCCTTTGTATGTCTATGTAAAATTTAGAATTAGCATTCAATTTCTAAATTGAAATTCAGCATTCAATTTCTAAAACCCCAAAACCTGCCTGGGCTTTTTTCCTGTTTTCATATTAATCTTTGACAATTCACCTAAAACTTTGTTCCATTATACTATGAAGTTTCCATTACATTAAATAGTCTTGGTTTCTGAGAAATAAATACTTTAGAAAACTCAGGTCTTATTCTGTGAACATGTCTTTCAAGCACAAATTATTACTGCAAAATCAACTTTTGCCTTTCTGCCTCGTTTGAGAATTCAGGAAGACTTCAAAGGCAGATGTGGGCTGATTGCTGTCATTTGAACATTAGGAAATGTCAACCCAGAGGAAGTCAGACATGCTTATCAACACGCTGTGAAGTTAAATGCTGTCACTCTGTGAAATTGTTGGAAGGCCAAAGTGATTGTAAAAAACAAAAAGATATAGCTGAAAAGTAAGACAGTGTCTCCTGTAAAGAAGACATACTGAGGATCTAGAATGTGGCATATTAAAACTTTATTTTTGAAAGGGATTTATTTATTTATTTGAGAGAGAGAGAGAGAGCCCATGCACGAGTGGGGGTGGGTGCAGAGGGAGAGAGTAAGAATCCCAAGCAGACACCCCCTGAACATGGAGCCAGATGCAAGGCTCAATCTCATGCCCCTGAGATCATGATCAAGAGTTGCTGGCTTCTCTGACTGAGCCACCCAAGTACCCACATATTAAAACTTCAGATGATTATTTGATGGAAAATACAACATTAAAAAAGAATTCACAGACTTTGCAGACCCTTAATAATATGTCAACGGCGGTCCTAAGATGTCACTGTGAGAACAACAGACACAATGATTTTAGCCAACTAGTTTTCTGCTTGCTACCCAGTAGGTGTGCACCAATTAATACTGCTAGAGTAATTTTTCTTTAACATTTTATGAATGACTACTTATGTTCAGTAATGGAAGGGGGTTACAGAATATTCAGGGAGACACACTGGCCATCGAATAATGTTGGTCCAATAAAACACAAGAGGAAAGAATTCTATTCAAGTACTCATGTACCTAGCGTATATTAGAAACTGTGCTAAGTGCTGGGTGTAAGGCAATGAACAAAACAGAGTTTCTCTTTTATGAAGCTTGCAGTGTTTTGGGGAGGGGCATATAATAATCATGCAAATAAACATAAAAAAACGATTATGGACTGTGATACATATGCAAGGAAGGAAATGATCAGAATGTGGTGATAGAGAAAACCACTTAGATGGGGATTAGGGAGAACCTCTGTGGGACAATTTTGCAAATGAAAGGCAGCCCTCAGCCCTCAGAGTCAGAGAACCCCACAGTCTTGATCACAGGAAGTGGGGTTAAGGTGGGAAGCTCTGGGGCTGTTCATTTCCAAACTAGACTTTGGCCTCTCAGAGGTGGTTTTGCAGAGGGTAGTGGGAGAGAAGAAAGAGGTGTATAGATCAATAAGTTAGGAATATGCAGCTAAAAGGCAAGGAGAGATGACTGGCATCCAAGTTTCAGGGAACAGGCAGAAGATGGAGACGGCTTATATGGCAAAGTTTCATGATTCAGGATCACATAGTCCTTGGTGCATACAAGGTTCATTCAGATGGATGGAAACATTTCCAAGCCAATGAAAAGGTGTAATAACAGTGCACCTTTTTTTTTTCTTAGCCTTGTCTCTCTGAAAACTTCATTGTTAGCAATGCTTTTCAAAAAAAAAAAAAAAAAAAAAAAATCCAGGGGCACCTGGGTGGCTCAGTGGGTTAAGCCGCTGCCTTCGGCTCAGGTCATGATCTCAGGGTCCTGGGATCGAGCCCCGCATCGGGTCTCTGCTCAGCAGGGAGCCTGCTTCCCTCTCTCTCTCTCTCTCTCTCTCTGCCTGCCTCTCCATCTACTTGTGATCTCTCTCTGTCAAATAAATAAATAAAATCTAAAAAAAAAAATCCACTCAAGTTCCACTCAAATATATTGATGCTATGGGTCCTGGGGGAACTATTTATGGCTGAGATATTCTTTTACAATGTCATTTTTTGAACATCAGTGTGGAAATAAATTCCTTTGGGTGGAGACCAAGATATGTCCCACGGGATGTCAACTTTTTCTGAATATGTCATAGCAATGGTCCCGTTTTCAAGTGGTAGTCATATTTTCTATGCATGTTATTTTCACTCGGGGCTATTAGTTTGTGGGTCATATGTTTCATCTGTGAAATTGAGAATAATTATACATAGCAATTAAAATATGCTGACCTCTTGAAAATATCACCTTGAGTATTTATAATCCTGCTCATACCATAAACATCATTCATTTATTAATTCAGCCATGAAACTAAATGTAATTGAAAGAGTGAAATAGCCTATGGGTCTTGTAAAATTGGTTTTAAAAGCTGGTTATCTTAGGGACGAATGTAATGACCCAATAAACTCAATGTCTAGGATTTTCTCGAGGTGCGTACATCATTTGCATCGTTTCCTATTTCAGGTTCTCCCACTCATCTGTCTAGCTGCTTCTGCATAAAGAGAGTACATCGGAGCATCTGGAGTCCTGACAGACATCTGAGAGCATCTGACAGACACCAGGAGAATAAGCTTTTATTCAAGAGCAGGCACCTGGGTGGCTCAGTGGGTTAAGCCTCTGCCTTCGGTTCAGGTCATGATCCCAGGGTTCTGGGGTCGAGCCCCGCATAGTGCTCTCTGCTCAGTGGGCAGCCTGCTTCTCCCTCTCTGTCTGCCTGCCTCTCTGCCTACTTCTGCCTACTTGTGATTTCTCTCTCTGTCAAATAAATAAATAAATAATCTTTTAAAAAAAGTTTTTATTCAAGAGTATTTTGCTGCTCCCATGGGTCTGATCTATTTTCCCTTCTGATGTAGTTAATATTCTTACAAACTGTAGCCCTATGCTGTGGGATATGAATCGCTGATATTTTGAACTGAGCTCAGGATGATCGAAAAGAGATGAATATGAATCGAAATAGTGAATCAATCACAGTGGAAATGAAGTTCTTTAGCAGTGAAAAACCACAACACGGACAGCTCAAATATCAACAAGATACGTGCTGGACTTGGAAGCCTTCAGGAGACCACAGGACTTTCTGATTCTGGGCATGCCCACAGCCAAAGCTAACATGCCTTAGCCGACGGGGTTGTGCAGGTAGGGATAGATGCGTTGGCTGAATGACACCCCTTGGCTCCCTTGTGAACTCTAGGTTAGCTTCATGTTAACTTTGCCAAAGCTTGTCTTCAACTCAGTTACTCTTACTTGAAAATGAGACAAGGAAAGACAGAAAAAGAAATGTGACCTAAAAATTGGGTGTGGTTTCAATGAATGTCTAAAGTGCTACCTATTTCTCAAATTTTCAGCTCTTATCAAATATATTAGATTAGTAGCTCCTATTTCTCTCTCTCCTTTTAAAGATTTTATTTATTTATTTGTCAGAGAGAGAGAGAGAGAAAGAAAGAGAGCACAAGCAGGGAGAGCAGCAGGCAGAGGGAGAAGCAGGCTCCCTGCTGAGCAAGGGGCCTGATGTGGGAGTTGATCCTAGGGCCCTGGGATCATGACCTGAGCCGAGGGCAGACGCCTAACCAACTGAGCCACCCAGGCATCCCAAAAGCTCCTCCTATTTCTAAAAATTTTACAGTTGTCCCCTTTGTTTCCTTTTCCATCTGAGTGAAGTGTTACATTCTGTTTTTCCAAAGGGGTGGAGGAAGCTGGAAATGAAGGCAGCATATCCCACACTTTGGCTACTTAACTATAAAAGCCTTCCTTCCAATGGAGTCCTCACGGGGGCCACGATTTTCTTGCTGGTCCCCAAGTACAGGTTTGAATGGGGCCATTATCACTGGATGTTTTCTCATTCTTAAAAAGATGACTCTTCCTAAGACTTCTGGATGACCATATTTATCACAAAGAGAGTTTACTTGATAAAAGGTTCAGCCTAGCTTCCGAGAGCTTGCCTGCACTTTGGTAGGTGGAAAACGAGCTTCCTTGAGATACCTGCCTGGCTTTCTTTACCTCATTGTCTAAACTATTTTTAGATTTTTGTTCTCCAAGTTCTTACTTCACCTCCATTTTTGCGTTTCAAACCATAGAACTCGCTCTTAAGGCACACTTACACTGTGCATGAAACCACTCAATAAAAATGCAAACGTCAATCTTCTCTTTCTTTTTTTTATTTTTTTATTTATTTATTTATTTATTTATTTATTTATTTATTTATTTTTTAAAGATTTTATTTATTTGACAGAGAGAAATCACAAGCAGGCAGAGAGGCAGGCAGAGAGAGAGAGGAGGAAGCAGGCTCCCTGCTGAGCAGAGAGCCCGATGCGGGACTCGATCCCAGGACCCTGAGATCATGACCTGAGCCGAAGGCAGCGGCTTAACCCACTGAGCCACCCAGGCGCCCCTCTTTCTTTTTTTTAAATGTAATTTTAGAAGCTCTGGGTAACTTGGTGTAATTGAACCATAGGAGGCAGGAAAGGAGGAGACAGCGGTGAGGCTTCCTGCTGTGTGTTTTGGCCAAGGCAGCCTTTTCTTGATGAAGGAAAGATTTTATTCAAGCCTCTGCAATGGGATGACATTTGTAGTGGAATGTGGGAGACACTGATAGGGCAAAATGCTTTTTAAATAATGTCATAGATCCTTCCAGATGACACAAAGTCTAGAAAATACCCCTTTTTCTCAGCTAAAGTCACTAATATCACTGCTTCCCCTCCAGTCTGAACAGCGCAGAACAGAAGGAATCCATGAGTCCTCTGAGTCCGCAGCAAGGAAGGGATTGTTCCTTCTCCCCTTTAGGCATTGCCCAGCATTTGCCCTGTGAGAGCAGCTCCATGGCTGAGGAACTGTAAATTACCGCAGGAAGGGGCCTTGACCTGAAAACACAGAGGAGAGCAGAATGTGGAAGTCACCGCTCCACTTCTTAGGACACAGGGAACAGTGGTCTTCGCCCTTTGGGTAATCTGGTTGGGGAGCCTCGCAGTCCATATGGAGCTGATGCCTTGCCTCGATTCTGGGCGTGATCACGGGGCCCAGGAGAGAAGCCTTCTTCTCCACTGGTCTCACTCAAGGAGCAGAGGGAAGACCCGGAGCAGCCAGCGGCCACTTTTGCCACCCCATCAGGAAAGGCCTCTTGAAAGAACGCAGAGCCCAGTGAGAACGACCGTCCAATATCTGGGCCCCTGAACAAGCAGCATCGCCTGAGAAGCATGCAGGAAAGACAAATCACGAAAAGAAGAGGAAAGGGAAGGAAAGGGCAGAAGAGACTTGCTATTGGCTGGGAGGCCCCTGGGGAGTTTCTCTGGGGAATAATACTACCCACTGGGCAGCCCGTTTTGAGGGTCAGAGCAAACGTGAAGGTCACAGAGGAGGAACTCACCCACCTATTTTAATTGGATAGGCAGCCACCAGAAGATCTGAGGAGATGGAAGTTATTTAAGGTTTCACATCAGCTTCAGAAACACCCCATTCTGCTAACCTTGATTTTCCTCTGCTGGAACACAAGAGGCTCGCCCTTGATCACCCCTAAGGTGTCGTTCAGTTCTGATCTTGGCAGAAGGCTCTTCCCTTAGTCCACTCCAGCGTCCGCAGGAATGACTCAGGCGCAGTGATTGCAGGGGCCCGCCAGAGATCACTGTAGGATACGGCTCCATCCTTGCCTGCTCCATCTTAGAATTGCAAGCAGATATTGCAAAAGATAGCGGAGAAGCCCCCACCACCACTGCCACCGTCACTGCCACCGCCACTGCTACTGGTGTTTGCCCTTGGGTGGGTCACGTGTGACACCATCACTTTTTCTCTGGCCTATGACGTTAATGTAATCTCGGGATTCTTTGCTGGTCGGTCATCACCATGTAAAATAGATCAGTTTTTATTCACTGTAGAATCCTCCTTCCAAGGCTATAGTTCAGCAAGGCATTTCCCATCTCTGAAGAACAGTACTGTGTTTTGTTACTGGAAACTAAAAATCTTGTGCCTCTGCTGAAAAGGTGAGCTGGAACACAGCCTTTCAGTTGGAACTGGGTTGGTTTCTCTCCCCTTCTCTCTTCTACGTGCTGTCATTTCAAAGCCACTGCTGCCTAGAAGATGCCCCACCTTGCTGAGGACCTTATGGTTCTGCTCAAAGACTATTCTAGAAGCACCAGTTATTCCCCCACAACTGGGAATTTCACTGACCGTGTGAGCTCCAGCTGTAGGCACGAGGGTCTAGGGAAGATGGTGAATATATGAGTCTGAGGATGAGGACATCCACATTGTTCCTCTCCCCATTGAACACCGATTCTACTCTTACCTAAACAGTTTATTTTGTTTTATGGGTATGGAAGAGATGGTAATATGCACTAACTCACCGCATTCACTCCTCAAAGTCCCATACTCTCTTGAAGCTAGATTTAACACGTCCTTAGTCCTGGCCGATGAACTCTCTGATTGGAAGTGACATGTGTCTCTCCTGAACAAAGCAATTAAGAATTTGTGTGTCATATCCATCTATTTCATCCCAAGCTACATTAACCTTTTAAGCCTTGTGTTCCAGCTGCAGAGCCACAGAATGGAGGAAGATGGACTGAATATGACTAAGCAATAAACATTTCTGTATGAAGTTGCTGGGATTCCAGGGCTGATTTGTTACTGCAGCAGGGCCTATCCTAGCCTGACTAACAGCCTGGGGCTGCGACCACAAATAGGAGAAATACATGGGCTCTATTCCAAAGCTAACCACAGTCCCTGGCATTTTAATTCTTAATTACTCTTAATTTTTACTATTGATAAATTTGCAAGCAGTGATGAAAGCAGCACTCCTGTAGGCCACGTGCTGTTGGGGCAAGTGCCAATATTTGGAAAGTCTAGTTTTGGGTTCTAGTAGAACTGAGAAATTGTGTGGACATTCTGATGCACCAGAAATAAGATACATTTGAGTAACACGTGTGCACGCATCTGGAACCAATGGTTCTATGGAGAAATATCCCTGAAAGTTCACAAAGGATGCAGCTCTTTTGTGAAAGAAGCCTGACTGCTCCTGAAAGAAGCCTGACCCCCTCCTTCATGGAGGGGTCATGACTTTCTGCCTCAGTATCTTTCTAAAAACACAGAGACTCTTATTCTCTCTACCCAGGCCAAAACTGCATACTCTCCTAGTTTTAAGATGAAAAGAACTTCAAATAATCTTTTTTCCCAAGCAGATTTATTTTTGCTGTCTTTTGATCCCAAATTCTAAACCAAAGGAAATAACTTTTAGTTTGGTTGTTATGACTGTAATGGAATCTGCCCCTCCTCCCTACCTCAAGAGACTGATAAGGAAATACTTAATAAAAGATTCTTTTCTTACCATGACATTTCCATTGCATATCATTAGAGTTCACTGATGATTAAGGATTTTGATGGTTAGTCACAGGAAAAAGAATTTACTTTTGGCACGATATAGCTTGGGGCAGCTTTATTTACTGATAGGTTCAGTTTTAACGTTGTTTCCTCCTCTTCTATGTTTATTTCCACCATTTTTATTAACTCAGATGCTAGAATATTCCTCAGTAGCCTGCGTCTTCCCACAGGACCTCAGGCTTGTCTGTCTGCCTTAGGGTTCAGTTTGAAAGTGAATTATCTCTTCAAGGTCTCTCCTTCTCTCCAATAAGTAGAAGATTCTTCAAGGATGCACAGCTGCTATCATGTCAAGCTATTACAACCTTTCTTAGAATCCAGACATTCGGCTCTAGGCTTCCCAAGTGACAATGCTTGGTAAATTGAGAGGGGTACAATTCTACCAAGTCCCTTGGAAACCTTCCTCTCAGGTGTCACAGATTTATTATCTCTGCCTTGAGGGACCCGCAGGCATTTTTTCTAGATGGTAGTCTTCTCCAACACATTATATAGTATAGAACAAATGCAAGAGTCTATCCTCGTTTGCTTAAATTTTAATACTTTAAGTTAGGCTCTTATGGTTTAACTACTAAAAATAAATGTTAAAAGCCATTGAAAAGATTTTAAACTTTTGTAAGACTTATTTCATTTGAACTTATCTGGGCCCATGGTACCCTGGACTTTACCTAGGTTAACAGATTACAATGAACTGCAGTGAGCACATGAAGGAGCCCAGCTGTTATCTCTATGTTCACAATAGGCTTGCCACTTCCCCCAAATTGTCCAGAAGCTTCTCTCTATCTTCTGAAGTGATATTAACTGCCATCTCATTATCTTTTTCCTTCAGGGTACTAGGGAGAGTTTACAAGGCCCCCCAAACCTTAGCATGTTGGTGATATAGGGTATGCTCTGACCTAGGCTGCATTAGTTACCTATTATTGCATAACAAATCACCCTGAAATTTAGAAGCTGATGTCAGCAAACATCTGTTATCTCACACAGATCCCGAAGGCTAAGAATCCAGCTGTAGCTTGGCTGGGTAGCTCTGACTTAGGGTCTCTCATGAAATTCAAGTTTAGCTCTTGACCAGGGCTGCATTCATCTCAAGGTGTGATTAGGGCTACAGAATATGCATGTAGGCTCACCCAAGGTCATTGGCAGGCCTTAGTTCCTTATGGACGGTTGGGCACACATGCCTCTTCACAGGGCTGCTCAAAACGTGGCAGCCAACTTCTCTCAAAGTGAGTGATCCAAGGGAGAGGAAAGCAATGATGTATCCAAGAGGGAAGCCATAGTTTTTACAACTTAATCTTAGAAGTGCCACGCCATCACTTCTGTTGTGTACAACTGGTCACACACACTGACTCTGGTATAATGTGGGAGAGAACTACACGCGAGTGTGAATACCAAGAGGCAGGGGCCACTGGGGGCCATCTTGGAGGCTGGCTACCACATGGGCTCTTTCTTCTCTGGTCAACCCTCTTATCTAGGGCTCCAGGACCTCTGGACCGACCTCTCCCCATCTCCCTCCATCTCTATCTCTCTTTCACTCTTTTTAAAAGATTGATTTATTTAGTTTAGAGGGAGAGAGAGAGAGAGAGAGATTGAGTATGAGCAGGAGGGACAGAGGGAGAGAACCTCAAGCAGACTCCCCACGGAGCGCAGAGCCTGACATGGGGATCTATCTCATGACCCTGAGATCATGACCTGAGCCGAAACCAAGGGTCAGATGCTTAACTGACTGTGCCACCCAGATGCCCCAGGACCTCTGACCTTTCTGTTCCTCCAGTGTGCCATGCTCACTGAACCTGCAGTGCCTTTATACATGCAATGCTTTCTTCTTACAAAATTCCACTTCCCCTTCACCTGGCTAATTCCTGCAAAAACTCAGCTCAACCATTTATTTTCCAGAGAAGACCCCTCTGCTGTTAACATTGTTGTAATTTTACAATGGGTGCTTATTTAATTAGTCTCTTTCTCTACCTACCCTCTGAACTGTAAACTCCAAGTTTATATTAGTTTTTGCTCATAAATGTATCCTTGGTTCAGTGGCTATTGCTAGGTAGATATGTTGAATAGATAAATTGATAAATGAAGAAGGTCAAGGTCAGTACATGGGGAAAGTATTGAGAGGAAGTTCAGGTGTGTGAGGATAATAGATGTGTGAACTGAAATGACATGAGGTGAAGGATTAGAGGTTTCTCTTTCCTCTGACATTCTCTATTCATCTTCTTTTATCCATATCTTCTCCCTTTCCTTCCTTTCCTTCTTTCCCCTCTCCTCTTCACCTACATCTCATTCTTTTCCTTGTCTATTCCACTTTACCATGACTGTGACATCTTCTTATTGATAGTGACCGTAACAACAGAATCACAGGTTGGAACAGGAAGATGAGAAGTGAAGTGAGCTGTGCAATAGAAGTAAAGGTCTCGTGATGGTCCCGAGTAGAGTACAGGAAGTTGAGGCAAAACTTTTCTAGACCAGGAAGCATTCTGCTGCCTTGTCACAGAAGTACTTGGGGCATATATATTCAATCATATTTTGAATAAGATTGAATAAAATACACTCAATCATACATTCATATATGATTTTATTCATATATTGAATAAAATATTTTCAATTGTATATTCATTTAACCAACATTTAGAAGATGACTTCACCTATCTGAGAATGGGCTAAGTGTTAGAGATACTCAGTGAAGGAGACAGGATACCTGATATCAAAGAACCCACTGTCTAGCATCATGATACTCAAAGTGTTTTCCATGTTAGGGAACTAAATGTGAGACCTGAAACCATAAAACTCCTAAAAGAAAGCATAGGTAATAATATCTTGGATATAAGCCTTAGCAACATTTTTCTAGGTATGTCTCTTCAGGCAAAGGAAACAGAAGGAATAAACAAACTATTGGGGCTACACTAAAATAAAAAGCTCTTGCAGAGCAAAGGAAATCAACAACAAAACATCTACTGGATGGAGGAAGATATTTGCAAATGATATATTCGATAAAGGAATAATATTCAAATATCCAATATTTATTACAAACTTACAACTTACAACTCGATGCCATAAAATCCCACCCAAACTAAATAATCTGATTAAAAATAGAGGACCCGAACAGACATTTTTCCAAAGACATATGGATGGCCAACAGATACATGAAAAGATGCTAAACACCACAGATCATCAGAGAAATGCAAATCAAAACAATAATGAGACACCACCTTACCCTGTCAGAATGACTAGTATCAAAAAGATAGGAGATAACAAGTGTTGGTGAGGATGTGGAGAAACCGGAATCCTTGGGCACTAATGATTGAAATGTCAATTGGTGCAGCCACCATGGAAAACAGTATGGATGTTCCTCAAAAAATTACAACTAGAATTACTACATGATCCAATAATTTTACTACTGGGTATTTACCCAAAGAAAACAAAAACACTAATTAAAAAAAAGATAGATGCACCTTTATGTTTATTGCAGCATTATTTACAACAGTTACAATATGAAAGCAACCCAAGTATCCATCGACAGATGAATGGATAAAGATGTGTATATACACCACGGAATCTGACTCAGCCGTAAAAACAAATGACATCCTGCCATTTGTATTCTTCTATGTGAGGTAAGTCAGACAGAGGGAGGCAAATACTATATGGTTTCACTTACATATAGAATCTAAAAAACAACAAAAAAAATGAATGAAAAAAAAATGAATGAACAAACAAAAAACTAGAAATGGAATAAAAAATACAGAGAACAAACGTGGTGGTGGCAGAAGGGAGAGGGTTGGGAGGACAGAAGAAGAAATAAAGAGCATCAAGATATACATAATCCTAGTTATAAGATAAGTAAGTCATGAGGAAGAAGAGGACAGCATGGGAATATAGCAAGAATACTGTGATAATGGGGTATGGTGACAGAGGGTAACTACACTTACGGTGAGCACAGCATAATGTACAGAACTGTCAAATCACTATGTTATATACCTGAAATGTATAGAACATTGTATGCCAACTACACTTTGGTGAAAAACAACTGTGGTTCGTGAACTGGTAGCATCAACTTCCCCCCGGGGAGTCTGTCGGAACTATAGACTCCTAGGCCCCACCCAGATGTCCTGAATCCACATTTTCACTTCCAGGACGTGGCCAGGTCATCTGTGGGTCTCTGGAAGTTTAGGAAGCACCTGGCTAGAAAGCAGAGACAAGGGAAAAGCCGAGGACAACAGGGGAAGTGTCAGAAGGGATGTAAGCACGGGGCTGTGGGATTGCATCGAATGCCATCTGGTTCTGGTCGGCTGCCAGCAGGGGAGGTGGGCAGGGAGCCTGGGAGATGGCAGGTGAATGGGAGTTTGAAATGGGGAGGGCTCCACAGGGCGTAGCACGTAGAGGAAGGAGGATATACAAAGGCCTGCTGGTGCTCAGAAGCGGGGCCCCTCCTAACAAGGATTGGCATTGGAGGGTCATTGATTATTCTAGTCTGACTGGGAAGTCATTCTGTGGGGGACAGGCGCTTAAAATGCCTTGTTTCACTTAACGTTTCCAACAAGCCTGTGGGGAAGGTGCTATGAAAACTTCTCTAGGTACAGGGGATGGATCCCATGCACTTGAGTCAGGGAGGGGGCAGGGAGAAGGTTCCCTTGGCGAACCCTCCAGAAAGGGGCAGAATTAAGTTACTTGTGTGCTTGGAGCTTGAGGGTTCGTGTTATACCATCTCAGCGGTGAGAGGTTCTGGAGAAGAAGGGATGAGAGCCAGCATTTCCCTTGTCCTTTGTTTACTGCTTTCTGTTCAAATTTTGTTTTGTTTGAGGAATGATCTCTTCTGCCTCCTGACATGGGTTATGCACCGTCAGCCAGTTTAAAGCAGAGACCCTGGGCAATTGTAGGTGCTCTGTGGGTTACCCGTGAAGCGAATTCCCTGAATAAACAGTTTGGTCAAAGAACACCAGGTGCTCCATCTCACAACCCATAAAGTCAAACCTGACTTTGGCCTCCTGTGGAGAACCATTTTTGCCAGGGTTGACAGTAGCCAGAATTCGGAGGCAAGATACATTTCTCCTAGGGCTCCCCCCGTCCCCTCTTTCTGGAAA
>NC_081575.1:114033401-114037339 GCF_022355385.1 Mustela nigripes | reverse complement strand
GCTCATCAAAACACACTTGGCTTGTATCCATTTCCTTGGGGTCCTATCCTTCCCCACGAAAATGTGTCATGATGTATCAATCAGTTAGATGTTAATCCTTCGTGATGTGTTGGCCCATCAGTCCAACTCTTTGTTCAGGTTCAGGTTCAGGATCTCAGGATTATGAGATCAAGCCCTGAGTTGGGCTCTGCACTTAGTGCGGAGTCTGTTTGAGATTCTTTCTCCTTCTCTCTCTGCCCCTCCTGGCTGTTCTCGCCCTCTCTCAAGTAAAGAAATCAATCTTAAAAAAAAATAATAGTAATATTATATCCCCCAGATAACAGATGCCTCGTATTTAGAATGATGCTAATGTGGAGTATGGTAAACAAGAATAGAGAAGGTGGTGTGCTTTGGGATGCCTTCTCTCCCTTTCCCATGACATCTCCCTGATCTGTTACATGAGTGAAGCTGGAGAAGGAAAGAGAAAAATATCTCTTTGCTTAACTGGTCTCAGTTGTTCCTTCTGCTGGTTCTGCTGTTTTTCTGGCCAACACTAACTCACCTTCTAGACTGTGTGTGAGACATGCATGCCAGGGGTTTGGCTTTCTCCATGGGGCATCAATGTTTTCTCTGGAAGGTTCTATAGACGGTTACTTCACAACACATTTCCTTGATGTGTCCACCTGACCCAAGCCCTTTTTCTTCCATTTCCCTTTAAGTTATTGCCATGGGCGGCACATTCCACAGCCACTTGCTGCTGGCTCCCTCCTTGCAGAAGGTAGTCTTCTGGGTTTGGGTGCCATTACTCAAAGAGGTTAAAAAAAAAATGAAATAACCTTAAAATGCATTTGGGTTTAACAAATAACAGAGATCAAACCAAAATAGTGCATCGTATGGCCAAAGGTTAAGAAATAGATACTTTTGTACATTATGGATAGATGTATAAGTTGATACAACCCTTTTAGAGAACAGTCTGGCAATAAATATAAAAATCTTTAAAAGGTTTCATATTTTTTTAGAATCTGCAGTTCTAGTTTTAGGATAAAAGATGAGGCAAATAAATTTGAATCTACACAAAGAAATAGCTACAAGGATGTTCACTGTTGTACCTGCTTTGTGAAAACTAAGAATCTACTAAAAGACCCAACAAAAGGGGATTGGTGAAATAAATGATAAAATACTGTAACTACTGTACATAACTCTGTACAAAAATGATTCATAGCATGTGAAAGTGTTAAAAATGGCTTATGAAACAGTACTCTGACATGATTTTATTTTGTGCAAGAACTCTACAGGTAAGTATTATTAAAAAAAAAAAAAGAAGGAAACCATTTGCTTCAAAATGTTAACTGAAGGATGGAGGCATAAAGAGCGAAGGAAAAAAGAAGGGAGATGATAATTTTTCTTTTTCATTTTCTAGATTTTCTATAATTTCTCCAATGCATGTATATTCCATTTGTGTCAAGAAAGTAAACAGGAAGAATCATAGAAATATGGCAGAGAATTAAAGGTATAAAAGTGATATGAAAATAAAAATAAATTTAATACACCAAAGGCATACCACCATATTCAGCACACTAAGAGAAATAGGCCTTGTGTTTTAAGAAGCACTGTTCTCTCAAGAGAAAGAGAAGACAAGCCACAGACTGGAGGAAATATTTGCAAAAGACATCTCTGATTATGGTACCACTACACACTGCTAGAACAGCTAAAATCTGAAGCACCGACAATATTAAATGCTGGTGAAGATGTGGTACAGGAGCTCTTATGCATTGCTGGTGAAGAAAAATGGTACAGCCATATTAGAAGAGAGTTTGGCAGACTTTTTTTTTTCTCTCAAAAGTAAACATATTCTTATTACACATGATCCAACAATCATGCAGCTTGACATTTTCCCAAATGAGTTGACAATTTGTGTCCACCCAAAGACCTGCGCATAAATGTTTATAGCAGTTCTATTCTTGACTGCCAAAACTTGGAAGCAACCAAGATGTTCTTCAGTAGGTGGATGGACAAGCAAACGGTGGTCCTTCCAGACAATGGAGTATTATGCAGCACTAAAAAGAAACGTGCTATCAAGCCATGAAAAGACAAGGAGGAAACTTAAATGTATGTTGCTAAGAGAAAGAAGACAACCCAAAAAGCCTAATGCTGTATGATTCCAATTACAGGACACTGTGGAAAAGGCAAAACTACAGAGATAGTAAAAAGATCAGTGGGTACCAGGGGTTAGTGCGGACAGGGATGAACAGGCCGAGCACAGTGGATGTTCAGGGCGGTAAAGCTACTCTGATATGAGCCACTTTGTATCAACACCCTTTATATTCCCTCATGGCCTAACACCAAACTCGGTTCAGTAAATCCAAGACTGGATTTACTGAAGCCACAGTAAAATGGGTAAAGAGCACGATTCTCTGATGCTCTGGTTTTCACAAGAGGAACATTTATGTACATGCAGGTGAATAGAGTAGACAGCAGAGTGTGCTGGCCATGATCTATAAATATTATTTCTTCAAATGTAGCTTTTGTTAAGGGAGTGGTTCTCCTCTTTGGTGAGAAGTCGGCGCTCAGAGACTCCCACGTTATCGAGGCGGTTGGACGCAGACATTTTGAAATCAGCAGAGACAGCCAGAAGGTTGCCTGTTGTGGAGCTTGAGTATTCGCCCAGAAAGAAATCCATTCAGATCCTCCTGGCGGAAGGGAGACCCGCCTAGGTTCCCCCATGGGCCTGTGAGGCTCTCCTCAGAAAATTCTTCTGACTTGGCATCCAACACATGGTTGGTCTGGGACAACTTGGATGTTTTCTCTTTTCTCAAAGTCCAACTTGTCTCTTTTCCTTCCCCTGTTCATCTCCCCCCACCTCATCACCACTTCCTTTCCTTGTTTCTCTCTTCCCCCTTCTGGCCTGCCCCTTTCTCCTCCTCCTCTCCCCCAGCCTCGGAGCTCGCTCCCCCATCGGCATGTGATGCTCCTCGCCTTTCACACAGAAGGGAGGTTACATGATGGAAGAAAACAAAAGCATATCGAGCAAAGATCAGCTGCCTAAGCAGTGCAGATCAAGCAAACTCATTATAAAGATGAGAAGGTTTCCTTTTGTTTCCTGTTATGAGCCTCAGAATGGCTCACTGTGAAGTGACCAGCATCTGATCCAGCCGAAAACCACTGCTTTTCTGCCCACGGGCAATGACTTCTGAGGTTCTCTGTTCCTTTTCTCTTGCAGCTTTCTCTTGTGCGAGCTTGGAGGACACGTCCAGGACTTACACTGTTCTTAAGGTTGCCTGATGTTTTTCTTCTGGCATTTTCCATGGTCCAGCCACACTCACCTGGCAAGGAGCTTTTCCGTGACTCCGCAGCTCGGAACACCCTCGAAGGAAGAGGCTCAGTGTTCTGTCCCCCTTAACTGCCACCAGTTGAGCTACACCCCGAGGAGACCAAAGTCCTTCCATGTATCTTTTAGAGTTCTAGGGGGATAAGCGAACTACCTGAAACTTTTAAAAAAATGTGTAACACAGCCAAGGAGATGTTAAAATAAAGGGAAAGTCATACCATGCTCTGATTCTTTGTTGGTTATCCTGTGTTGGGATTTAGAAAAGAAAACAGGCAATGAATGACACATAGTTAATTGCTTCAAAAAGATCAGATGTGTCAGTGTGGTTGGGGAACAGAGCGGGCTGAGGTTACGGATATCAAATCACGAGCATGCATTTCCCTTTCTGTATGTGAACTGATAAAGAACTCTCCAGAACTGTTTTGTGTTTCACAGTAGAGCTTTGGCCGCCTCTGTTCAGCCTGAGGAGAAGAAGTATATTTAAGAAAAAGGTAAATGTAAATAAGGAAACACAGTGCCAGATTTTTTGGTGCTCAGTTATCTCATTCCTTGGTAGGTTCTCGGGTGCTTGTCCTGGTGATCCTGAGAGGAATAGATCATAAATAAAGTATGAGAAGGAATTTGAAAAAAA